>NC_135824.1:40807580-41042616 GCF_964213995.1 Mustelus asterias | reverse complement strand
TCCGACACCCCCCCCCCCTCCGACACCCCCCCCCCCCCTCCCCCCTCCCCTCCCCCCCTCCGACACCCCCCCCCCCTCCCCCCTCCGACACCCCCCCCCCCCTCCCCCCCTCCCCCCCCCCCCCCCCTCCCCCCTCCCCTCCCCCTCCCCCCTCCGACACCCCCCCCCCTCCCCCCTCCGACACCCCCCCCCTCCGCCCCCCCCCTCCGACACACCCCCCCCCCCCCTCCGACACCCCCCCCCCCTCCCCCCTCCGACACCCCCCCCCTCCCCCCTCCGACACCCCCCCCCTCCCCCCTCCGACACCCCCCCCCCTCCGACACCCCCCCCCCCCTCCGACACCCCCCCCTCCCCCCTCCGACACCCCCCCCCCTCCCCCCTCCGACACCCCCCCCCCTCCCCCCTCCGACACCCCCCCCCTCCCCCCTCCGACACCCCCCCCCCTCCCCCCTCCGACACCCCCCCCCCTCCCCCCTCCGACACCCCCCCCCCTCCCCCTCCGACACCCCCCCCCCTCCCCCTCCGACACCCCCCCCCCCCCTCCGACACCCTCCCCCCCCCCTCCCCCCTCCGACACCCTCCCCCCCTCCCCCCTCCGACACCCTCCCCCCCTCCCCCCTCCGACACCCGACACCCTCCCCCCCCCCTCCCCCCTCCGACACCCCCCCCCCTCCCCCCTCCGACACCCCCCCCCCCCCCCTCCGACACCCCCCCCCCCTCCCCCCTCCGACACCCCCCCCCCCCTCCGACACCCCCCCCCCGACACCCCCCCCCCCCTCCGACACCCCCCCCCCCTCCCCCCTCCGACACCCCCCCCCCCCCTCCCCCCTCCGACACCCCCCCCCCCCTCCGACACCCCCCCCCCCCTCCCCCCTCCGACACCCCCCCCCCCCCTCCCCCCTCCGACACCCCCCCCCCCTCCCCCCTCCGACACCCCCCCCCCTCCCCCCTCCGACACCCCCCCCTCCCCCCTCCGACACCCCCCCCCCCTCCGACACCCCCCCTCCCCCCTCCCTCCGACACCCTCCCCCCCCCCTCCCCCCTCCGACACCCTCCCCCCCCCTCCCCCCTCCGACACCCTCCCCCCTCCGACACCCTCCCCCCTCCCCCCTCCGACACCCTCCCCCCTCCCCCCTCCGACACCCGACACCCTCCCCCCCCCTCCCCCCTCCGACACCCCCCCCCCCCCCCCCTCCGACACCCCCCCCCCCCCCCCCCCTCCGACACCCCCCCCCCCTCCCCCCTCCGACACCCCCCCCCCTCCCCCCTCCGACACCCCCCCCCCTCCCCCCTCCGACACCCCCCCCCCCCTCCGACACCCCCCCCCCCTCCGACACCCCCCCCCCCCTCCGACACCCCCCCCCTCCCCCCTCCGACACCCCCCCCCCCTCCCCCCTCCGACACCCCCCCCCCCTCCGACACCCCCCCCCCCTCCCCCCTCCGACACCCCCCCCCCCTCCCCCCTCCGACACCCCCCCCCCCCTCCCCCTCCGACACCCCCCCCCCTCCCCCCTCCGACACCCCCCCCCCCCCCCCTCCGACACCCCCCCCCCCCCCCCCCCCCCCTCCCCCCTCCGACACCCCCCCCCCCTCCCCCCTCCGACACCCCCCCCCCTCCCCCCTCCGACACCCCCCCCCCCCTCCCCCCTCCGACACCCCCCCCCCCCTCCGACACCCCCCCCCCCTCCCCCCTCCGACACCCCCCCCCCCCCTCCCCCCTCCGCCCTCCGACACCCCCCCCCCCTCCCCCCTCCGACACCCCCCCCCCTCCGACACCCCCCCCCCCCTCCGACACCCCCCCCCCCTCCGACACCCCCCCCCCCCTCCGACACCCCCCCCCCCTCCGACACCCCCCCCCCCCCCCTCCGACACCCCCCCCCCCCCCCTCCGACACCCCCCCCCCCCCTCCGACACCCCCCCCCCCCCCCCTCCGACACCCCCCCCCCCCCCCCCCCTCCGACACCCCCCCCCCCCTCCGACACCCCCCCCCCCCCCCCCCTCCGACACCCCCCCCCCCTCCCCCCTCCGACACCCCCCCCCCCTCCCCCCTCCGACACCCCCCCCCCCCTCCCCCCTCCCCCCTCCGACACCCCCCCCCTCACTTACCCCGGGGATTCGGTGGGTTTGGATCGGGCCGGAAGTGACTGTCCCGTGACCGGGCCGCGCTCCGTCCATCCGGGTGATGGTGGGGGGCGTGGCCGGGATGACGGTGAGGACCCGGATGTGAGGCGGAGTGAAGAGTGAATGGGGAATCCAGCAAAGCCTTTCCACAAGGTGTTGGCCCTTCAGCCCCTCGAGCCTGCTCTGCACTCAGTGGCATCATGGCTTATCCGACATTTCTGCCCTTTCCCTGTAAACCCTCCATTCCCTGAGTGAACAAACATCTCCCAACCATAAACACTCACAGGGACTCTCCCCACAGCAGCAACAGGTCACAAAGACTCTCAACTCTCTGACAGAAGAAACTCGTCCTCATCTCAGCCTTAAATTGACACCCCTTTATTTTGAGACTCTGCCCGCTTTTAATTTGATGTTTTTAAGTTTCTTTTGTACTTTGATTTTTGTTCGGGTTATTCCCCCCTCCTTTTGGGGAGCTGCCCCTTTTGCTTTGTCCTGACTTAATCTGAGTTTGTTTATTTCGTTTAACCTAAAAAGAGGGCAGCAACCATGTGGGAGGGTCAGTGTGGGAGGGTTAGTTTCTAGCCTGTCCTTTCGGGATGGAGTTGCTGATGATCCGGATGTCCTGTGTAGCTGCCCTGCTGCCCGCGGTTTGTGGTCTCATTCCAGTTTTTGGCCGCTCCTGGCTGGCGGCAGCAACAGGTCAGTGGCCGGCAGCTGGATGCGGTTCTCCATTAACCTGGGCTGACTTTCTCTCTTTCTCCTGTTTTATTGCATGGGGAATTATTTGCCTTAACAACCAAAGACCACCAAGAGTTGATTAGCCCACCTTGCATCTTAGTACCCTCCACTGCTCCATTTCACAGCGCCAGGCAAAAACTAAGAGGGTTGACGTACTGTGTGAAAGGGTGGGGAGATAAATGTGTGTGAAAGGATCGGGGATTAGATGGGGTACAATGTGTGTGAAAGGGTTGGAATTAGATGAGGTCCAATTTGTGTGAAAGTCTTGGGATTAGAAGGGGTTTAATGTGTGTGAAAGGCTTGGGGTTAGATGGGGTACAATGTATGTGAAAGGATCAGAGGTTAGATGGGGTACAATGTGAAAGGGTTGGATTTGATGGGGTACAATGTGTGTGAAAGGGTTGGGATTAGATGGGGTACAGTGTGTATGAAATGTGTTGGGATTAGATGGGGTACAATGAATGTGAAATGTGTTGGGATTAGATGGAGGACATTGTGTGTGAAAGGGTTGGGATTATTTGGGGTACAATGTGTGTGAAATGTGTTGCGATTAGATGGGGTACAATGTGTGTGAAATGTGTTGGGATTGGCTGGGGTACAATGTGTGTGAAAGGATCAGGGATTAGAGGGGGTACAATGTGTGTGAAGGTGTTGGGATTAGATGGGGTACAACATGTGTAAAATGTGTTGGGGTTAGATGGAGTACAATGTGTGTGAAAGGGTTGGGATTAGATGGGGTACAATGTGTGCAAAACAATCGGGGATTAGAGGGGGTACAATGAGTGTGAAAGGGCTGGGATTAGATGGGGTACAATATGTGTGAAAGGATTGGGATTAGATGGAGTACAATGTGTGTGAAATGTGTTGGGATTAGATGGGGTACAATGTGTGCAAAACAATCAGGGATTAGAGGGGGTACAATGTGTGTGAAAGGGCTGAGATTAGATGGGGTACAATATGTGTGAAAGGATTGGGATTAGATGGGGTACAGTGTGTATGAAATGTGTTAGGATTAGATGGGGTACAATGAATGTGAAATGTGTTGGGATTAGATGGAGGACATTGTGTGTGAAAGGGTTGGGATTATTTGGGGTACAATGTGTGTGAAATGTGTTGCGATTAGATGGGGTACAATGTGTGTGAAATGTGTTGGGATTGGCTGGGGTACAATGTGTGCGAAAGGATCAGGGATTAGAGGGGGTACAATGTGTGTGAAGGTGTTGGGATTAGATGGAGTACAATATGTGTGAAAGGATTGGGATTAGATGGAGTACAATGTGTGCAAAACAATTGGGGATTAGATCGGGTACAATGTGTGTGAAAGGGTTGGGATTAGATGGGGTACAATGTGTGCAAAACAATCGGGGATTAGAGGGGGTACAATGTGTGCAAAACAATCAGGGATTAGAGGGGGTACAATGTGTGTGAAAGGGCTGAGATTAGATGGGGTACAATATGTGTGAAAGGATTGGGATTAGATGGGGTACAATGTGTGTGAAATGTGTTGGGATTAGATGGAGTACTATGTGTGCAAAACAATTGGGGATTAGATCGGGTACAATGTGTGTGAAAGGGTTGGGATTAGATGGGGTACAACGTGTGTAAAATGTGTTGGGATTAGATGGAGTACAATGTGTGTGAAAGGGTTGGGATTAGATGGGGTACAATGTGTGCAAAACAATCGAGGATTAAAGGGGGTACAATGTGTGAAAGGATTGGGATTAGATGGGGTACAACGTGTGTAAAATGTGTTGGGGTTAGATGGAGTACAATGTGTGCAAAACAATCGAGGATTAGAGAGGGTACAATGTGTGTGAAAGGGCTGGGTGGGATTAGATGGGGTACAATGTGTGTGAAAGAGTTGGGATTAGATGAAATACAATGTGTGTGAAATGTGTTGGGATTAGATGAAATACAATGTGTGTGAAATGTGTTGGGATTAGATGGGGTACAATGAATGTGAAATGTGTTGGGATTAGATGGGGTACAATGAATGTGAAATGTGTTGGGATTAGATGGAGGACATTGTGTGTGAAAGGGTTGGGATTATTTGCGGTACAATGTGTTGCGATTAGATGGGGTACAATGTGTGTGAAATGTGTTGGGATTGGCTGGGGTACAATGTGTGCAAAACAATCGGGGATTAGAGGGGGTACAATGTGTGTGAAAGGGCTGAGATTAGATGGGGTACAATATGTGTGAAAGGATTGGGATTAGATGGGGTACAATGTGTGCAAAACAATCGAGGATTAAAGGGGGTACAATGTGTGTGAAAGGATTGGGATTAGATGGGGTACAACGTGTGTAAAATGTGTTGGAGTTAGATGGAGTACAATGTGTGCAAAACAATCGAGGATTAGAGAGGGTACAATGTGTGTGAAAGGGCTGGGTGGGATTAGATGGGGTACAATGTGTGTGAAAGAGTTGGGATTAGATGAAATACAATGTGTGTGAAATGTGTTGGGATTAGATGGGGTACAATGTGTGTGAAAGGGTTGGGATTAGATGGGATACATTGTGGGTGAAAGGGTTGGGATTAGATGGGGTACATTGTGGGTGAAAGGGTTGGGAGTAAAGTGAACCTGGGATTATCATTGATATTCATTGAAAGGAGCATCAAAATCCCAAAGATCTGAGCTGGACAGTAAGAGAAATTCAGATTATATGTTTAAAAACTTCTTTGTCAATTTATCCATTATAAAATAGAACTGTTAAGTCTAATTGTGTTGCATAAGATTATGTTGCAGTTAATTTACTCGGAGCAAGAACTGCAAATGAATTTCACTAATGGAAAGATTAGCGTGATTGCCACAATGAAGAATAACTATTTCGAATTGGGGTGAACACTAAGAAGCTAAAATCATTGAACATCCAGTGAACTCTGAGTAATTGAAAGCTGATTGGTCATCTCTCGATGCACTGAGACCTAGCATGCCACTGTAGGAGCACAGCAAAGAGCGAACTGCTGACCTTGACCTCACAGCCTTTGGTTGTTAATCATATCACCACAACCAACCCCTGGCAACAGGATCCTATTGTATTGTATATTTACTTCAAGATTGGCAGTGTTTGCGGATGAGATTCTAGTGATTTATGAATAACAAGGTATCAATGGGAATATCTAGGTTTATTGTTTTGCTGGGTGAATGGTAGATGGGATCGGAATGTATGGGATAAAACAGCTAGATAAATCTGCTGAAGGGTGATATTTGTCATGGCAAATTTATTGTAAGACATGGGAGTGTGTGTGTATTCCAGCTAAAAACTTGGGCACAGTGGCAGCAAACATGCAGGTGGAAATTAGGAGTGTGCAGCAGGGCTGGAATAGGCCCCTCTGGGGATCAGGGGAGATCTGCAGTGGGAGTCAGGAGGGGTGTCAGTGAGAGGTCACCGTTGCTAGAATGCTGACTTGTGGTTAGGGGCAATGATTTGGCCAAGGTCATTTTCAACAGAGATACCTGGTTACAAATAAAAGATGACACCAGAACTGCCTAGGTAAGAGATCCAACAGATCAGAGATCAAAAGTGAAGAGGGTGCAAGTCTGGCCAGACGTGAAAGAAGGCAGATTTAGACAGTAGCTGGGCAAGCTCAAGGATCATTGAAATGTAATAAACAGATTGAATAAAATAATTGATTTCAACTGACTAGCCATTTCACAGTAGTTAATAGTCAACCACATTTATCTGAGTCTGGCCAGACTGATCTGAATGAAGGGTTTTTTTTCCCTGAAGGGATTAATACACCAGATTTTTGACTTCTGTCTTAATACATGAACCTTCAAAATCTCCTACCATTACTGAAATTAGCTTCCTATTGCAGATTTATTGATTTCAATTTAAATTCTACCAGCACCGTGGTGAGATTTGAACTCGTGTTTCTGGATCATTAGTTCAGGCCTCTGGATTACGAGTTTATTAATGTTACTGCCATGCTACTGTACATGGGGGCAATTGTGCCACTTTACGATGCTGCCTGTATTCCAGCAGATCTGCCCAACATGATCATTTCAAGCAGAAAATCTCCAGTCGAGTGTGACAGCTATTTCTCCAAAAGTCACTGCACAGTACCCTCAGGTTCACATTGTTGAAGGAGAGCTAACCAAGTTGGATGGCACAGCAGTGTTGGCACATATGGCCTCAAATCCAGCACTAAGTCCTATGCCATCGAAACACTAAAGCTATACTTGACTTTGACTCCACTTGGTGTGTCCAGGAACCTAAAGTGTATGGAGTGATTCTGTCCATCTTACCCCTCATCAGAATGTCTCATTGGTGTGAGGCCCTGAAAACTCCCTTGGGGACCTTCACCTTGCAACTTGAGCTGTCGTCAAAATCCCCTCTGGGCTATTCCAGTCTGCATAGCAGGATATACCAAATAGGCTGTTTCTGCACCCCATTTCCTCACCCTAGTCCGAAAGACATGCTGGTTAGGTGCATTGGCCATGCTAAATTCTCCCTCAGTGTACTCAAACAGGCGCCGGAGTGTGGCAACGAGGGGATTTCACTAGGGAATCAGATAGTGATTCCGTAACCTCATTGCAAAGTATTAATGTAAGCCTACTTGTGACAAATAAACTTTTTAGTCTCCTGTCCAGATACTTCCTGGCGTCATGTTTTGCCCATCCAGACACTTCTTGGTATCTGAAGTGAGCTAATTAATGAGGAGATGGTAGTGCAATGGTAATGTTGTTGATAATCCAGTAATCCAGAGGCACAGGCTCCAGGAACCAAGGTTCAAATCCCACCATGGCAGCAGGTATAATTTAAAATGAATAAAATCTGGAAATTAAAGTTAGTCTTGGTATCGGTGACTGAAACTAACATTGATTATCATAAAAACCTATACGATTCCCTAATGTCCTTGTAAGCCATTTAGTCCAAGGGAAGTTCGGGATGACAACAAATGTTGGCCTAGCCACATCAAAGAAGAACAAAGAACACTACATCACAGGAGCAGGCCCTTTGGCCTACCAAACCTGCGCTGACACATGACGCCTTTCTAAACTAGACCTTTTGCCTCTACGCAGTCTTTATCCCTCTATTCCTGCCTATTCAAGATGCCTCTTAAATGTTGCTATTGTTTCTGCTTCTACCACTTTCCTTTGGCAGCGCATTCCACCTACTTACCATCCTCTGTGTTTTTTACATACCTCTCACATCTTTAAATTTTCCCCCTTTTACCTTAAACCTATTACCCCTAGTAATTGACATTTCTACCCTGGGAAAAAGACTCCGAATATCCATTCTGTCCATGGCTCTCATAATGGGGTGGCATGGTGGCACAGTGGTTAGCACTGCTGCCTCACAGCGCCAGGGACCTGGGTTTGATTCCTGGCTTGGATCACTGTCTGTACGGAGTCTCACGTTCTCCCTGTGTCTGCGTGGGCTTTCTCCAGGTGCTCTGGTTTCCTCCCACAGTCCAAAGATGTCCAGGTTAGGTGCATTGGCCATGCTAAATTCTCCCTCAGTAAACAGGCACCGGAGGGTGGCAACTAGGGGATTTTCACAGTAACTTCATTACCTACTTGTGACGAATAAATAAACTTTACTTTTCACTTTAATTTTGTAAACGTCTATCAGGTCGCCCCCCTCAGCCTCTGACCTTCACATGAAAACAAACCAAGTTTGTCCAACCTCTCCTCATAGTTAATTCCCTCCAAAACAAGGAAACCTCCTGGTAAATCTTTTCTGTACTCTTTCCAAAGCCTCCACATTCTTCTGGTAGTGTGGTGACCAGAACTGGATGCAATATTCCAAATGTGGCCTAATTGAAGTTCTATACAGGTGCAATATGACTTGCCAATTTTTATACTCTGTGCCCTGACTGATGAAGGCAAGCGTACTATATACCTTCTTGACCACCTTATCCGCTTGTGTTTCCACTTTCAGGGAACTGTGGACCTGTACACCTAGATCCCTCTGTATCTTAATGCTTCTAAGGGTTCTGCAATTTGCTGTATACTTTGCTCCTGCATTAGACCTTTCAAAATGCGTTACCTCCAATTTGTCCGGATTAAATTCCATCTGCCATTTCTTCACCCAAATCTCCAACCTATCTATATCGTGTTGTATGCTCTGGCAATCCTCCTCACTATCTGCAGCTCCCCCAATCTATGTATCTTCTGCAAACTGACTAATCAGACCACCTACATTCTCCTCTAAATCATTTATATATATATATATATATATATTACAAACAACAGGGTTCCCAGCACTGATCCCTGCAGGACACCACTGATCATCAGTCAGAAAAACACCCTTCGACCAATACTCTGTTATCTACAACCGAGCCAGTTCTGTATCCATCTTACCAGCTCATCATAGATCCCATGTGATTTCACCTTCTGCATCAGTCTGCCATGATGGATCTTGTCAAAGCACTTGCTAAACTCCATGTGGACAATATCCACCACCCTGCCCCCGTCGATCATCTTTGTCACTTCCTTAAAAAACTCAATCAAGTTTGTGAGACACAACCTCCTGTCTTGCTGCCTATCACTGATAAATCCATATTTTTCCTGTCCCTAAGAACCTTCTCCAATAATTTCCCTACCGCTGACTTGAGGCTCACCGACCTGTAATTTCCTGGATTATTCCCGTTGCCCTTCTTAAACAAAGGAACAACGTTGGCTAGCCTTCAGTCCTCTGGGACCTCTCCTATGACTAAGGAAGATACAAAGATAGATCATCAGGTCCTGCGGACTTGTCTATCTTAATGCTGTTCAAAACACCCAACAACTTTTTTATATCGACGTGCCCTAGAATTTCATATCACATGAAAGAATTTTTTACAATGCTGATTTCTTGTGTTGCTCAGTTTATTCAGTAACTGCTTAAATCTCTTGTTTTGTTGTATCAGTGAACTAATATTTGCGCCTTGAATTCATTGTTGCATCAAGTCATCGATTACTGCTAAGCTTGTGCAGTTGTTTTGCTGGAGGAGTTTTTCTTGCTGCTTGCCTATTGGATGTCCTACCAGATTATCTTTCTCACATTGATGAGGAGCTGGATAAACTGCAAGTTAATGTATGACTTCATTTTCATCCTGTGGTCAATGTTGCGTAGTTTTTTTGGATATGTATTTTGAAAAATCAATAATGGTCACCATTACTGAGAATAGCGTTACTCCAGAATTATGTTCTTAATTAAATTTAAATTCCACCAGCTGCCATTTTTGGGATTTTAACCTGTATCCCCAGAACATTAGGTTGACTTCTCGATTACTAGCCTGGAGAAATTACACTACAGGAGAGCGTGAAATTTGGGGTGATTTAAGATCAATTAAGGACATTTTTGTTTATGCACTTTGCAAAATGATATTGCAAAATGTTAAAACATTTATACAACTTGTCAACATTCCAAAAGAAATTATGATGTTCATCCTGACAAATGCACAATGACAAAGGTTTCAAAAACTAGGCAGGAATAAACTAGGCAGGAATAAATCAAGAGCATGAATTCTGACCCATTATTTAAGTAAATTGATAATTTAGCTGAGAAAGAGCAAGGGATTGAGGGATATAGCAATAAGGTAAAAATCTGAAATTGAACTTAACCAAACAAAAATGATAGCCAGAAGGCCTTTTCCTGTAGCTTTAGGTGGGTGGCACAGTGGTTAGCACTGCTGCTTCACAATGCCAGGGACCCTGGTTCGATTCCAGCCTTGGACCGCTGTCTGTGCAGAGTCTACACATTCTTCCCGTGACTCCATGGGTTTTCTCAGGGTGCTCTGGTTTCCTCCCACAGTCTGGAAAGACGTGCTGGTTAGGAGCATTGGCCATGCTAAATTCTCCCTCAGTGTACCTGAACAGGCACTGCAGTGTGGCGACAATGGGATTTTCACAGTAACTTCATTGCAGTGTTAATGTGAGCCTACTTATGACACGAATAAATAAACTTAAATTTAAAAAAGGTCCAATTGTCCAAAATGGGTGACATGCAATGTGCTTACAAATAAATTTAAAATGGCCAAAAAGTTTTCTTCAAGACCAGCAGACAATGCTTTAAAAATAAACCACAAGTACAGTGAAATTGTCCGTCGTGCATCCTTAATAGTAAGATTTGGGAGATGGTGCCTTATCGGTTGATTAGGCATATTTTTCTCTAACCATGAGAAATTTAAATCTATGCCCCTGGTTATTGACCCCACTACTAAGGGGAAAAGCTCCTTCCTACCTCCCCTATCCTTGTCCCTCATAATAGCGTACACCATAATCAGATCCCCTCTTAGCCCTCTCTGCTCGAAGGAAAATAACTCCAACCTAATCAGCCTCTCTACATAGCTGAAATGCTCCAGTCCAAGCAATATTCTGGTGAATCTTCTCTGCACCCTCTCCCTCCAATGAGGAAACAAACTATTTTGGATCTAGTATTGATTGTGAGACAGGTAACCTTATTATAAAGGTTCCTCAGGAGAAGCTTAAGGATGGAATTTTACCATCACGTTGCACCCATTTTTGGGCAATTAGCGCGATCTGCACCCGTTTTCATGCCAGTTCCCACTTTACCAAGGGAAAAAAATCGACACGATTGGGAGCCCGCCCAAAGCAGACGCGACTTCAATTTAATATTTTTGCATTCATCTCGATGCAATTAGCGAGCTGCACTCCACAATTTACCAGCACACCTGTTTTTACCACCGTATTCGCCTGATCCGGATCGATCTGGAAAACACCTCCTCTTTAAAAGTTGGCTCCTGGCACTCATTCAGTGAGGGATAGTGAGGAGGTAAGTGCCTACCATCGGACAGCTCCGTGCTGCTCACAGGGGGTTGTTTCATGGCGGCATTTCAGGTCGGGAAGGATCTGCGACTGTGTGTGGGCTTGTGTCCGATGTCTGATGACCTGGGTCTCAGCACTGACCTCAGGTGTTGGGGATGCTGCTGGGTCCTAGTGCACGCAGCACTGTTCCAGGTGAGGGATGTGCTGGAAACCCTTTGAAGTGGCAGTGCTGCAGCCTCAGGACTTTTCAAGCAGCAGTGTCTGTGCTCACTACTGCATGGGTTCTGGGTGTGTGACACTGGGGGGGAGGATGGGGGCCTGTGTTGCTGGGAGGCCTGTGAGGGGGGAATGGGGTGGCTGTGTTGCTGGGGGGGGTGTGGGGATGGGGGGGGGGGTGTTCCTGGGGGGCTGTGGGGGTATGGGCAGTGTGTTTCTGTGCCAGGCACAAGCAGAGTTCCTTACCTTCGCCATCTATCTAGCCCCGTCTCCAAATCCCCCCCCCGCCGCCTCCCCCCACGCTTCAGATTGACAAGATGGCTTTTGCGATGCAACTGACTGATCTCGCTGTTCTTTTGGTTGTTGTTGGAGCTGAGGAGGAGGAGCAGGAGGATGAATTGCAGGCAGAGGAGGCCCAGGACTTGCCACTCGCCCAGAGGAGTGGCGCAGGAGATGGAGGGAGCGGAGACCCCAGCAGTTCCGCACACGAATGTCCTTTGAACAAATGTCGGATACTGTATGCCGCCAACAGCCTCGGCTCTGACAGGAGATAGTGCCACACCTGTGCAATTGTTGCAGGACCCAGCACCTCAGGGCGGGCGGGGGGGGGGGGGGGGGGGAGGCGCACTCACTCTCGGTGGCTGTCAAATTGACGGCCACTTTAAATTTTTATGCTACTGGGTCCTTCCAGACCCCCAGTGGAGATGTATGTAGTATTTCACAATCAGCCATCCACAACTGTGTGAAGAAGGTCACAGATGCCCTGTATGCCTGGTCTAGGCCAGTATCTTAAATTTGACCTGAATCAGGCCCAGCAGGAAGCCCAGGCTGCAGGATTCGTGGCCATCGCAGGGATGCCAAATGTGCATGGGGCTCTACATTGCACCCACATCACCCTCAAGGCCCTGCTTCAGAATCCACAACAATTCATCAACAGAAAGGGCTTCCATTCCCTAAATGTGCAATTGGTGTGTGACCATAAGATGCATGTCATGCACATCTGCGCCAGACACCCTGGCAATGTGCATGACAGCTTCATATTGAGCTCAGATGTCCTGGAGGTCTTTGAAGAGGAGCCCAGGGATGGCTCATGGGGGACATGGGGTACCCGCTTCGGACATGGCTGATGATGCCTGTGTGGAGACATGAGACTGCTGCGGAACCAGTATAATGAGGTCCATGTTGCCACCGTTCAATAGTGGAGACATGGATAGGGCTCCTCAAAATGCGATTCAGGTGCCTGGACCGCTCTGGCTGGGCCCTCCAATATAGCCCTCTGATTTCTTCCCGCGTTGTGCTGTGCTCTTCACGACCTGGCGCAGCAGCAAGGAGACCTTTTGGAGGAGGATGTGGAGGCCGACCAGCAGGAGGAAGAGGAAAAGGAGGAGGACAACACCGAGGAATATCACCCAGCTGCTGGAGGGCTGGCAGCAAGGATCCGGCATGCGAGGGCAGTGAGGGAGGCCCTGATTACCAGGCACTTTGCTCACTAGGGGCCTGTGTTGCTGCATGTGGGTTTAATTCCCCCCCCCCCCCCCCAAAGTCCTACAATCTCCTGCACCATTGTAACACCAGAGTGGTGGGCCTGGGTACTCTGTGTTAGCGAGTTTTTGGGCAGGCAGGAGGGTGATGACAACTCGCTAAGTAGCATTATGATGATGCCCAGGTGCAAATTAGTCTCCTACCTGAGCTCCGCATGCACGCTGGCACCTGGGCCCACGTCTGTGTAGTGGGTGGGGGAGGGCCCCGGGGTGGGTGGGGGAGGGGAGGGAATCTCTCTTGGGTTCTGGGGAACCAATGCCTCCATTTTCTCAGTGACACAGTGTTAAGGGGCCTCCTCCACTGACATAAACATGAAGCATCCCCCGGCGACCGTCATGGTAAGAGAATTCCTGTTAGAGGCAAATCTGAGACAAATTAATCACAGATGGTGGTGAAAAAACATTTATTGGTGCCAATGAAAGTGCCTTAATGATAAGTGCTAACATAAAAGCATGTGAACAGGGAACGTTAAAGTGCTTAAATATCATCCAACTAGTGCTGTCCTTTACCCGTGCCATCTTAGTGCAACTACAACTTCTTAACTTTACATGGCCTACAACTACATTTCAGTGTACATCAGAGGTGGTGGGGGCCAGCTGCCTACCACGCCCCGTAGTCTGTGATCCCCTTGGCGAGTGTCCTCTGGAGGGCCTGGACCTTGAGGGCCCTGGCTGGCTGGCTTCCTTCCAGGTGTCTGGGATGTATCCATGACACCCTCTTCATCCCGCTGCCCCTGAGATGCCTCGGTGTCAGGAAGGTGTAGCCACAGCCACAGTCTCCTGTCTGGAAGGCCACGGCATGGGCTTGAGCCCTTCCTCCTCTCTCGGGGTTCCTGTGGGCCTCTGGGTCACTCCATGGGATGGTGGTGCTTCTGCAGTGAGCTCTAGAAGCTCCAGCATCACCTGGCCCTGACAGTCTTGGAGGACCACCTGCATTCTAGCCATGGTGGTCGAGCCCTCTATGATGGCCCTGTGAGTCAGGCACCACCTGTCAGTGGCATCAGCAAGTGCTATCTGAGACTGGGCCATGCTCTGCAGCCCCTCAGCCATGGTCCTCTGTGACTGGGCCACATTCTCAAGAGCTGCTGCCGGAGCTTGCTGTGTCTTAGCACTCTCCCACTGGGTCTCCTGCAAGCTCTCAAACCTCTCAGCCATGGGCCACAGAATCTGGAGAAGCCTGTTGAGTCCCTCAGCCGCGGCCCTCTGGGACTCCACTTTGGCCTGCTGTGACTCGGCCATCACTTGGAGCCTGCCACTCATGGTGAGGATTCCCTGCCCCAGGCTTTCCACCGTGGACGCCACCCTTGCAGTGTTGGCCTGGGAACCACGCAAGACAGGCAATAGCTGGTCCACCTGAAAGCTTTGGGACTCTTCCCAGCAGCCTCGCAGTTGGTCCAGTGTGGCCGTCAGCCCCTCCTGCATTCCCTGGCTCTGTTGCTGCATCTCCAGCAGCTGAGGGAGAAGTGACCTCAGAGGCCCAGCATGTAGCCTGGAGCCAACTGAGTCCTCGCCTCCGGCAGGCCCCCACATGCCAGAGGTCTTGGATGTTCCCTTCTCCACCCGATGTACATCATCAGATGTGTCGTACTCACCAGAGAGTGACCCAGAAGCCTCACCACTAACTGGACCCACCGGTGTGAGAGTATCTGGGATGGTGAGTTGTGAGGTGGAAGCTGATGCCAAAAAGGTGCCACCCTTGGAGGTCCCTTCACCTGCTTCCTCCGAGGAGTCGTCAGAGGTATCGGGGCAGGATGGGCGGGAGCAGCGCCGGGGGCCATAGTGCCAGATGGGCCCAGGGCGTTCAGACCTCTTCCTGCAACACAAGACACAAAATTAATTAGAAATCATAGAAATCATAGAAACCCTACAGTGCAGAAGGAGGCCATTCGGCCCATCGAGTCTGCACCGACCACAATCCCACCCAGGCCCTACCCCCACATATTTACCCGCTAATCCCTCTAACCTACGCATCTTAGGATTCTAAGGGGCAAGGGAGGGAGAGGAATCTGGGATGCAGACAACTGCATCTAAGATTCCTCTCCCTCCCTTGAACATAGAATAACGAACAAAGAAAATTACAGCACAGGAACAGGCCCTTCGACCCTCCAAGCCTGCAGCAACCATGCTGCCTGTCTGAATTAAAACCCCCTACCCTTCCGGGGACCATATCCCACTGTTCCCATCCCATTCATGTATTTGTCAAGACGTCTTGAAAACTCACTATCGTATCTGCTTCCACGCCCTTCCCCGGCAGTAAGTCCCAGGCACCCACCACTCTCTGTGTAAAAAAACTTGCCTTGTACATTTCTTTTAAACCTTGCCCCTCACACCTTAAACCTATGCCCCCGAGTAATTGACTTTTCCACCCTGGGAAAAAGTTTCTACTATCCACTCTGTCCATACTCAATCTTGTAGACATCTATCAGGTCACCCCTCAACCTCCGTCATTCTAGTGAGTCTCCAACCTCTCCTCATAGCTAATGCCCTCCATACCATGCAACATCCTGGTAAATATTTTCTGTATCCTCTCCAAAACCTCCACATCCTTCTGGTCGTGTGGTGACCAGAATTGAACACTATATTCCAAATGTGTCCTAACTAAGGTTCTATGAAGCTGCAACATGACTTGCCAATTTTTAAACTCAATGCCCCGGCCGATGAAGGTTGTTAATGTCATGTAGTTAATTCCAAGATGAGGTTCTCAAATTTAAACAAAGATACAAGGGGTAAATTGGTTGAAACAAATTGTGAAATTAGATTAAAGGACATGATACAGGAGATAAACATTGAGAAAATCATAATTGTCAATGAACATATATTCCTTTGAGGAAGAAATATTCCACAGAAAAAGTGATCCAATTATGACTGTAGAAAGGTTAAGGGTAGTGTTAGATTGTAAAATTCTTGCTAAAGTAGGAAGCCTGAGGATTGGGAAGGATTTAGAGAACTATACGTCAGTTAGCCTGGCTTCAATAGTAAAGAAAATGTTCAAATTTATTGTTGGATAAGTGCTAACAGGGCACTTAGCAAATCATAATATGATTAGGCAGAGCCAACCTGGTATTTGAAAGGGGAATAGTGTTTGACAAATCTGTTAAGAGTATTTTGAGGGTGTACTAAGGCTGGTAAGGGGGTGACCAGTGGATGTTTGAATTTTCAAAAGACATTTGAAAAATGCACACAAGTTTGTTACGCAGGATTAGAGTTAATGGGATTAAGAATATATTAACAGCATTTGAAGATTGGTTCTCGGGGGTTAGGGTTAGGCCGGATTGCTAAGTATATTCAAGGCTGAGTTAGACTTATTTTTAATCAGTAAGTGAGTGGGCGAGGGTCTGGCAGATGGAGTACAATGTTGGTAAATATGAGGTCACCCATTTTGGTAGGAATAACAGCAAAATGGACTATTATTTAAATGGTAAAAAATTGCAGCATGCTGCTGTGCAGAGGGACCTGGGTGTCCTTGTGCAGGAATCTCAAGGAGTTAGTTTGCAGGTGCAGCAGGTAATTAAGAAAACAAATGGAATTTTGTCCTTCATTGCTAGAGGGATGGAGTTTAAAAACAGCAAGGTTATGTTGCAGCTGCATAGGGTGCTAGTGAGGCCACACCTGGAGTACTGTGTAGTTTTGGTCTCCTTACTTGAGAAAGGATACACTGGCACTGGAGAGGGTGCAGAGGAGATTCATTAGGTTGATTCCAGAGTTGAGAGGGTTGGCTTATGAGGAGAGACTGAGTAGACTGGGGCTATACTCATTGGAATTCAGAAGAATGAGGGGAGATCTTATAGAAACATATATGATTATGAAGGGAATAGATAAGATAGATACTTCCAAGTCAAGTCTTCAAGCTGCACTGACAGTGAAGGCATCTAATGGATCCCAGACCATTGTTAGTTATGAGATTGAAATATAATGTCAAAGACTATTTGGTCATTTTAAGAATACCTGGTTATTTATTTCAGAGCTGTTTGCAGGACCTTCCTGTACAAATTGCTGCATTTTTCCAGTGTCTCTTTTGGTAATTCCAGTGATTTGAAAAAAATCTTTTTATTCATTTGGTTCACTGATTTACATGATCTTCATTTCTGGGAATTTTTGTGTAGGAATGTAAAGGTGAACAGGGGCTGAAGCACTGAAAGGAAACAAGCAGTAATTAGGGATAGGAGTGAGACTGATATCAGTCAGATTAAAGAAGAATAAAAGCCAGTATGGATTGAGAGATAGAATGCTGCATGTTAATATTTTTTATAATTATACAAAGCGAGACACTTTTTTTCATTCGTGGGATGTGGGCGTCGCTGGCTGGGCCAGCATTTATTGCCCATCCCTAGTTGCCTTTTGGAGGGCAGTTGAGAGTCTGCCACATTGCTGCAGCTCTAGTCACATGTAGGCCAGACTGAGTAAGGACGGCAGATTTCCTTCCCTTCGGGCGGCACGGTAGCACAGTGGTTAGCACTGCTAGTCACATGTAGGCCAGACTGAGTAAGGACGGCAGATTTCCTTCCCTTCGGGCGGCACGGTAGCACAGTGGTTAGCACTGCTGCTTCACAGCTCCAGGGTCCTGGGTTCGATTCCCGGCTCGGGTCACTGTCTGTGTGGAGTTTGCACATTCTCCTCGTGTCTGCGTGGGTTTCCTCCGGGTGCTCCGGTTTCCTCCCACAGTCCAAAGATGTGCGGGTTAGGTTGATTGGCCAGGTTAAAAATTGCCCCTTAGAGTCCTGGGATGCGTAGGTTAGAAGGATTAGCGGGTAAATATGTGGGGGTAGGGCCTGGGTGGGATTGTGGTCGGTGCAGACTCGATGGGCCGAATGGCCTCCTTCTGCACTGTAGGGTTTCTATGTTTCTATGTAAATGACAGTGAACCAGATGGTTTTTCTGACAATCAACAATGGTTTCATGGTCATCTATAAATTCTTAATTCCAGATATTTTTTATTGAATTCAAATTTCATCATCTGCCATGGTGATTTGAACCCAGGTCCCCAGACCAGTTTTCTGGATTAATAGTCTAGCGATAATACCATTAGGCCATTGCCTCCCCATAAGTAGGAAGAAACACATTTAACACTTTTTTATTTCTAAGGCTTTAAAAGGATTTTAACTTTTGAATTAGGTGAGTCAAATAAATTGATAACTTAATTGAATAGTTGGGTCTTACTGCTCTTGTTGCTTACATTCCACGGAATGTTTCATTGATAAGACCTTTAACTATGCTTATCTCAAGCAACTAATTGCTGCACTCTCTTAACAAAATACTCTGTTCACATTATTAATGTCCAGATGATCACCACCATCCCCTCCCCCACAAAACCTGCTCCCCATCACACACACACATACCTTTTTAAGAATTTGATACCAAAGTTAAAATAGTTCCAATAATATAAGCATGGAAAAACTTGTTTACATCACAAACATATCAAACAACTCTGCACTACAAATGCAATAGAACCAAGTTGAATGTAGCAATGTGTGAAATCTCTGCCAGATTTGGGCAGGCAGTTGAGGTGCAGATTTCTTTAATAACATGGAAGAGAACAGATAATGCATTTAGGAAAATCTTGTGTCTTGAACCATCTTTTAATCAAAACTGATTTTCCCAGGCTCTCAGTGCATGGATAGTCACATCAGAAAGTTGAAAAGGGGTCCTGTTTTGAGATGAAATTTTTAATGAAACAAAGAACTCTATTTCTCTGCCTGGAAATTTGCAAATTGTATTTGTTTCTAGATTTTGTCAGTTTCAGATAGCAGTTTCAATGATAGGTTTATATCTAACCCAACACACCAGGTACTTAAGTCATTTTCCTGTGTTGGTTTACCTAGAGTTTATAAAGTATTTTTTATTCACTTTGCACCATGCGAAGGAACAAATTATCCCATTATGGATGATGTGGATTAATCAGGAGAGCAAATGTACTTTAATTCTGTTTTTGAAAAAGTTTAATTTTCAGTTTCTTATATTTTTAATCCATTGTAACATGTGAAGAGATCTGAAGATATTAGATCTTTAGAGTCATATGTGTTTTCATCATTTTCCATAATTGGGGGTGAGATAAATTTTTAACCCATTGCTAATTTAGTTGAATCTTGCCTGTATTTATTGTAATATGTTAATATTATTAAATGGCAATATGTCAGATTTAAAATATTGATGGAGGACTTGGCAATTGTGATCTGGGTGAGAATCTGGAATGCACTGCCTGAATGGTAGTCGAGGCTGGAAACCTCACAACCTTTCAAAAGTATTTGGATGACCATTTGAAATATCAACATCAAAGGATATGGGACAAGTGCTGGAAAATAGGATTTGCGCGACTTTAGTGGTGGGTATTGTCAGTGCAGACTCGATTGGCTGAAGGGCCTTTTCTGTGCTAGAACAAAGAAAATTACAGCACAGAAACAGGCCCTTCGGCCTCCAAACCTGCACCAACCATGCTGCCCTGCATGCTGCCCAACTGAACTAAAAACCCCTACTCTTCCAGGGCCATATCCCTCTATTTCCATCCTGTTCATGAATTGTTCGAGACCCCCCCTTAACAGTCACTATCGTATCTGCTTTCACTACCTCTCCCAGCAGCGAGTTGCAGGCACCAACTACCCTCTGTATAAAAAAAACTCACCTCGTACATCTCCTTTAAACCTTGCCCCTCGTACCTTAAACCTGTGCCCCCTAGTAATTGACTCTTCCACCCTGGGAAAAAGCTTCCGACTATCCATTCTGTCTATGCCCAACATAATCTTGTAGACTTTATCAGGTGACCTCTCAACCTCCATCTTTCCAGTGAGAACAAACCAGTCCCAATTGCCTGCATTTGGCCCATATCCCTCTATACCCATTCTACCCTTGTCTAAATGCTTTTTAAAAGACAAAATTGTACCCGCCTCTATTACTACCTCTGGCAGCTTGTTCCAGACACTCATCACCCTCTGTGTGAAAAAATTGGCCCTCTGGACACTTTTGTATCTCTCCCCTCTCACCTTAAACCTATGCCCTCTAATTTTAGACTCCCTACCTTTGGGAAAAGATGTTGACTATCTAACTGATCTATGCCCCTCATTATTTTATAGACCTCGATAAAGATCACCCCTCAGCCTTCTACGCTCCAAAGAAAAAAGTCCCAGTCTATCCAGCCCCTCCTTATAACTCAAACCATCAACTCCTGGTAGCATCCTAGTAAATCTATTCTGCACTCTTTCTAGTTTAATAATATCCTTTCTATAATAGGGTGACCAGAACTATACACAGTATTCCAAGTGTGGCTTTATCAATGTCTTGTACAACTTCAACAAGACGTCCCAACTCCTGTATTCAATATTCTGACCAATGAAACCAAGCATGTTGAATGCCTTCACCACCCTGTCCACCTGTGACTCCACTTTTAAGGAGCTATGAACATGTACCCCTGGATCTCTTTGTTCTGTAACTCTCCCCAACGCCCTACCATTAACTGAGTAAGTCCTGCCCTGGTTCAATCTACCAAAATGCATCACCTCGCATTTATCTAAATTAAACTCCATCTGCCATTCATCAGCCCACTGGCCCAATTGATCAAGATCCCGTTGCAATCCTAGATAACCTTCTTCACTGTCCACTATGCCATCAATCTTAGAGTCACCTGCAAACTTATTAACCATGCCTCCTAAATTCTCATCCAAATCATTAATATAAATGACAAGTGGACCCAGCACTGACCCGAGGCACACCGCTGGTCACAAGCCTCCAGTTTGAAAAACAACCCTCTACAACCACCTTCTGTCTCTGTCATCAAGCCAATTTTGTATTCATTTAGGTACCTCACCCTAGATTCCGTGATATTTAACCTTATGCAACAACCTACCATGCGGTACCTTGTCAAAGGCCTTGCTAAAGTCCATGTAGACAACATCAACCACACTGTCCTTATCTACCTTCTTTGTTACCCCTTCAAAAACCTCAATCAAATTTGAGAGACATGATTTTCCACTCAGTCATGCTGACTGTCCCTAATCAGTCCTTGCCTCTCTCAATGCTTGTCCATACTATCTCTCAAAATACCTTATGGCAACTTACCCACACAGATGTGAGGCTCACTGGACTGTAGTTCCCAGTCTTTTCTCTGCAGCCCTTCTTAAACAAAGCAACAACATTTGCCACCCTCCAATCAGGCACCTCACCTGTGGCTGTTGATGATTCAAATATCTCTGCTCGGGGACCCGCAATTTCCTCTCTAGTCTCCCACAACGTCCTGGGATACTTCATCAGGTCCCAGGGATTTATCTACCTTGATGCACTTTAAAACTTCCAGCACCTCCTTCTCTGTAATATGTATATTCCTCAAGACATCACTATTTATTTCCCCAAGTTCCCTAACATCCATGCTTTTCTCAACAGTAAATACTGATGAGAAATATTCATTTAGGATCTCACCATCTCTTGTGGATCCGCACATAGATGACCTTGTTGATCCTTAAGAGGCCCTACTCTCTCACTCTTTTGCCCTCTTTGTATTTGTAGAATCTCTTTGCCTTATCTGCCAAAGCAATCTCGTGTCCCCTTTTTGCCCTCCTGATTTCACTCTGTACTCCTAAACCCTCTATATTCTTCAAAGGATTCACTTGATCCCAGCTGCCTATGCATGTCATGTGCCTCCTTTTTGACCAGGGCCAATATCCCGAGTCATCCAGGGTTCCCTACTTCTACCAGCCTTGCCCTTCACTCTAAAAGGAATGTGCTTACTCTGAACCCTGGTTAACACTCTTTTGAAAGCCTCCCACTTACCAGACGTCCCTTTGCCTGCCAACAGATTCCCCCAATCAACTTTTGAAAATTCTAATACCATCAAAATTGGCCTTGCCCCAATTTAGAATTTTAACTTTTGGGCCAGACTTATCATTCTCCATACCTATCTTAAATCTAATGGAATTATGGTCACTGGTCCCAAAGTGATCCCTCACTAACACTTCTGTCACCTGCCCTTCCTTATTTCCCAAGAGGAGGCCAGGTTTTGCCCCCTCTCTCGTCAGGCCATCCACAGACTGAATGAGAAATTCCTCCTGAATACACTCAACAAATTTCTCTCCATCCAAGCCCAAAACTGTGGCTGTCCCAGTCAATGTTGGGAAAGTTAAAGTTCCCTACTATTACCACCCTATTTTTCTTGAAGCTATCTTTAATCTCCTTACATATTTGCTCCTCAATTTCCTGTTAACTATTTGGGGGCCTGTAGTACAATCCTATCAAAGTGATTTCCCCCTTCTTATTTCTCAGTTCTACCCATATAGACTCAGTGGCCGAACCCTCGGATATATCCCCTCTCAGTACTGCCGTGATGTTTTCCTTAATCCAAAGTGCAACTCCCCCTCCTCTCTTACCTCCCATTCTATCTTTCCTGTAGCATCTGTATCCTGGAACATTGAGCTGCCAGTAAATTGCTATAATACCCCAGTCCCATGCCCTGAGTTCATCTGCCTTGCCCGACAGGCCTCCTGATTGAAATAAATGCAGTTTAATCTGGGCTTCCCTTGCTTTTGCCTCATCTGTCTGGTATTAGGATTACTGATACTGCCTTTACTACTTAATGTGCTCTCCTTAACTTCCATGCTGTACTCAACCTTCTCTTCTGTCTCCCTACTTCTTTGGGTCCTTCCCCCCCCCCCCCCCGCCAAACTAGTTAAAACCCTCCCGAGTGGCTCTAGCAAATCCCTTCCCTTCCCCCCCACCCCTAGTTCAGGTGTAACCCATCCCTTTTGAACAGGTCACCCTTCCCCAGAAGAGAACCCAATGATCCACAAATCTAAATCCATGCCCCGGCTCTCAGGCCACGCATTCATCTGCCTAATCTTCCTATTCCTACTCTCACTAGCACGTGGCACTGGCAGTAATATAGAAATTACTACCCTCAAGGTCCTGCATTTAGCCTTCTGCATAACTCTCTATAATCACACTTAGGACCTCATCCCTTTTCCTACCTATGTCGTTGGTGCCAATGTGTACAATGACCTCTGGCTGCTCACCCTCCCCCTTAAGAATGTCCTGAAACCAGAGACGTCCTTGACCTTGGCACCAGGGAGGCAACACACCATCCTGGAGTCTCGATCCTGGCCACAGAAACGCCTGTCTCTGTCTCTAACTAGCGAGTCTCCTATTACTACTGCTCTTTGCCCCAACCCTGCTCTACAGCAGAACCAGGCGTGGTGCCACAAGCCTGGCTGCTGCTGGTATTTTCCCCTGAGAGGCTATCCCCCTCAACAGTATCCAAAACGGTATGCCTGTTTGGAAGGGGAATATGATGTGGAGATGCCGGCGTTGGACTGGGGTAAACACAGTAAGAGTTTTAACAACTAATGGCATTTGCTACCAAATAAACCTGTTGGACTTTTACCTGGTGTTGTTAAAACTCTTACTGTGGAAGGGGAATAGCCACAGGAGACTCCTGCATTATCTGCCTACCTCTCCTGGTAGTCACCCATCTACATGACTAAACCTGTGGTGTGACAACCTCCCTGTAACTAGTGTCTCTCACACTCTGCCTCTGTATGCTCCGCAGTGTGTTCATCTGCCGCTCCAACCAAACAATGCGGTCGATGAGGAGTTGCAGCTGGACACATATCTTGCAGACGAAGTTGTCAGACTAGATTGCTCACTAATTTTCCACATCTGGCAGGAGGAGCATACCATTGCCCTAACAGGAAGGGACAAAATGTACAATCATGAGTGCACCAACAAATAAGTTCAAAGCAGGGAAAACCAGTAAAAAGACAGAATTCAAAGCTCTTTATCTTACTGCATGCAGTTTTCGTAACAAGATGGATTATTCATTGCACAAGTAGATATGAATGATTATGATATAGCCATTACAGAAACATGGTTGTAAAGTGGCCACAACTAGGCCCTGTAAAATTGTAGCAAAATTTCCCCACTTTTATACTCCATTTCCCTTTGCAATAAAGATCACCATTCTATTTGGTTTCCTAATTACTTGCTGCACCAACCTGCATGTTAACCTTTTGTGATTTATGTACAAGGACACACACATCTCTTTGTACCACAACATTCTGCAACTGATATAATTATCGTATGCTTGTATTTGTGCTATCAATTCTTCCAACTTGCTAGAAATGCTGCTTGATTCAGATAAAAAGTCTTTAATTGTGTCTTTTTAAATAATGTTGCCCTTCTCTGACGTCATTTGCACAACGCTTTCCCTTCCTGCCACACACACTGGTTTTCATTAGCCATATCACTGCCCTACATAAGTGCTTGTCCTTTCTTTTAACTTTCCAAATCTCCCTTCACATGAACCTTCCCCAACTATTTAGTATAGACAGTCTCTCTACAGTCCTAGTTACTTAATTCACTGGTTTAAACACAGTTCAGGTTAAAATTGTCGCAAAGCTATAGCTTCCTCATTGCCCATACTGGTGCTGTGCTCCATGAATCAAAACCCATTTCTCCAAAACCAATCTTTGAGGTTAAAGGTTTTCCTGGCAATATTAGCAGATTGCAAAGGGAGAGGACAGATTATAGCAAAAGCCAGCATCGGGACAAAGAGGAGGAACTGGGTGGTTAGCAGGTTAATGAAAATGAGTGTTGAAGATGTCAGAGATGAGAGGACACAAAGGTAGATGAAGAACTTGAGAAAAATGTGAGGTCAGGGCAAGGGCAAGGGCTTGGCTTGCTAAACCAGGGATTAAAGGTTAGTGACGAAACAGCTGAATGGATGATCTCAATCTTAGTAACAATCAAGTCCATGGGCTCCTGGACTTACTGAAAGTGAGGCTGGAGGGGACAGCAAAAGGTTTAAGGATATGGTTAGTTGTGAAAAATAAACTGGAGCGTTTGTTTCATTGTAGGATACCCTCTAGTCGTGAGCAGGATCTGATGGTTCTTGAAGTAGTTCAGCTAGATCTGGCAATGAGTGTCTGAACGTGCTGCATGGTTATATACGCTGGTTGGACTTGAGGGAGCAAAGATGGAGGTTGTAGCGTGAAAACGTGGAACAGGGTATCATAATCCAAGAACAAAAACATTTCATTACACATTTAAATATATTGTTCATTTCACTCAAAGCATTCCAACATTCAATCCCACTTCATGAAGTACAGACATGATTTAACCTAACAGGCTGAAGGGACTAAATAGCATACACTTGTTCCTATGTCACATGAATTATTTTAATCCATCATAGAGGCATTCCATATCAATTACATTCCATCACTTTTATCAAATCATTAATTTCTATTCCATTCCACTCTCCATCATTCAAATTTATGGGGAAACCTAACCAAGAAAATATTAAACGATACAACTAAAACAGTAAAAATACAGAGCAGTTATAACTGCTGGAAGCAGTGTAAAGAAACTCATAACTAAGATTAGCACCAGAGCTTTGAGACAAACTTTATAGCCTGGACTGAACACGTGAAAGGTGATCGTATGGAAATTGAAGGTAATTAAAAAACAAATATGAAATATTACTTTTAAATTGCAGTATAAAATTACATTTTGTTACTCGGGACCATGTCCACTTTTGAATAGATCAGTCCAAGAGGCCATTCGGCCCATCGAGTCTGCACCAACCACAATCCCACCCAGGCCCTATTCCCACAATCCTCATTTACCCTCCTAATCCCCCTGACACTAAGGGGTAATTTAGCATGGCCAATCCACCTCACCCGCACATCTTTGGACTGTGGGAGGAAACCGGAGCACCTGGAGGAAACCCACGCAGACATGGGGAGAACGTGCAAACTCCACATAGACAGTGACCCAAGGCTGGAATTGAACCTGGATCCCTGGTGCAGTGTTAATCACTGTGCCACCATGCCGCCCTATGTTGGTAATAAACCCTTCACCAAAATTCATTGAATTAAAAGTCGAAGTACCAAATAGCTTGGGATCACTTAAGTGTTATTTAACAAGATGGGGGTGAGAGAAGACAGTAGGATCATTCCAGATGGATAAATTATGGGCTGAATAGCTTTCTTCACCTATCATGATCTTTTGAAAACAAGGCACAAGAAACAATTGCTGAAAAGCAGACATGCTATCAACCATGAATTGATTCCACTGACTGCTAATACTTCTTGCATGCAGTTGTATCATTGGTAGTGTAGAACTTGAGTATTGCTGGAAACAGAGATATGCTGTTGAAGCTTTTCATTTTGTACTCATCAGGACAGGTTCAAGAATGCCAAATATCAAAGGGAACAGCAATCTATACTGCATATTAAAAGGAGTGCTGATTGGTTGGTAAGTTGGCTCTGATTGGTCAAGACATTGTTATGGTGAATGCACCTGGAAGTTATTTTCCCCTATGATTTAGTTATTCAAAAAGGATGCAATGTCTGGACACATTCCTTTTGCCTGCAGAGTACAAGTCCCTGCATATAAATATATGTAGCTTCAAGCAAACAAGCTATATTGCGAGCCCAACTCAATCTCAAATTGGTTGCAGATGTCATTCAATAACAAATTCCAGATTGTTCAGCAGGTGATGCCCGAGACGCACAGAAGTGATGTCCGATCACGCCCTATCTTATCTATGACTGGTTTGACACAATATGAATTGGCCAAATGGTTGAGTTGTTACAACCAGTTCTGAGTGAGTATTCCACATACACTGTGATGAATTCCCTCACTTTCATGATGATTATACATGTCCTGCACATCAACAGCAATGCTATCTATGAGCTGGTTTGACATTGTAAACTGATTTATTAAAGTACCACTCAAGCAGGCCATAAACATTTGCACAATGTCTTGAGAGCCATGGTAATTCAGACCTGCCACCATTGTCTGAATCTGTATTCAGTGAACTTAGCAACTCATGCAATTGAATTCAGCTTTAATAACCCCACATCTGCCCAAATAGATCGTGGTGCTTTGGGTTCCCCTCAAGGGCCAGTTCACATTAATGTTTTTGTCAGTTTCCACGAGAAATCCATCCTTGATGGAATGGCTCCTAACCTACTTCCCTGTGCATATTTCCAATACATAAATATGTTGGGTTATATTTGAATCTGCAGCTGCATGTAAAAATTTCCTTACACAACTTAATGAGCTCCATCACACTCAAATTCACCTTTGAAATGAAACATTCTAACAAGTCTCCTTTCCTCAACATTCTAGTTGAAAAATCCGCTAATGGGTTCTGGACTACAGTCTACCACAAGCCGACATTCATCAACCAATGTGTGTTTTGGGGCTCCATGATCAAAAGATTGGCTTTATCGGCAATCTCGTAAATATGGTCAGAGTTATTTGCTCAGTGCCAAAATTGGGCACATCAAAGCTACCCCAATCGATTATTGCTCATTATGTATTGTGCATACTCACAAATGGGACTAAGGACATCATTTTTGAACCTGAAAAGTGCTTAGGCTATCTTAATTACCCTGGAAGGAGAAGTTACCTGAACATTTGGAGCATGAGTAAAGCTTGCCATTTCATCCTGCTATTATATGAGTGGCGTTTTCCGCTAAGATGATGCTGCCATCAAACCAAAAACAGGATCCTTCCTACCACAAAGGGTAATGTGGTATATGCTATTCAGTGCCAGCAGCACATCCCTTTAGCTGTTCACAATAGGAGAGCACTGACCATGCTCAACCAGCCCGTGCTCGCAAAACTAACAGTGTCTAACATTAAATGTGATTCTGCGGTTCAGCATCACTTGCTGAACAATCCAGAATTTGCTACTGAATGACACTAACAACAAATTTAAGATTCAGTTGGGCTCGCAATGTAGCTTGCTTGCCTGAAGCTATATATATTTATATGCAGGGACCTGTACTCTGCAGGCAAAAGGAATATGTCCAGACATTGCATCCTTTTTGAATAAACTAAATCATAGGGAAAAAGAACTTGCAGGTGCATTCACCATCATAATGTCTTGACCAATCAGATCCAACTTACCAACCAATCAGCACTCCTTTTAATATGCAGTATAGATTGCTGTTCCGTTTTGATATTTGGCATTCTTGCATCTGTTCTGATGAGTACAAGATGAAAAGCTTCAATAGCATGTCTCTGTTTCCAGCAATACTCAAGTTCTGTACTACCAATGATGCATAGAAACTAGAAGCAGGAGGAGGCCATTCGGCCCTTTGAGCCTGCTCCGCCATTCATTTTGATCATGGCTGATCATTGAATTCAATATCCTGATCCCCCTTCCCCCCCATATCCCTTGATCCCTTTCGCCCCAAGAGCTATATCTAATTTCTTCTTGAAATCAGATAACGTTTTGGCTTGAACTACATTCTGTGGTAGTGAATTCCACACATTCACCACCCTCTGGGTGAAGAAATTTCTCCTCAGTTCAGTTTTAAAAGGTTTACCTCTTATCCTCAAACTATGACCCCTAGTTCTGGATACCCCACCATTGGGAACATTCTTTCTGAATCTACCCTATCCAACCCTGTTAGAATTTTGTCAGTTTCTGTGAGATCGCTTCTCACTCTTCTAAACTCCAGTGAATATAATCCTAACCGACTTAGTTTCTCCTCATATGACAGACCTGCCATCCCAGGAATCAGCCTTGTAAACCTTCACTGTACTCCCTCTATAGCAAGGACATCCTTGCTTAGATAAGGATACAACTGCATGCAAGAAGTATCAGCAGTCAATGGGATCAATTCCTTTTAAATGTTGTTTCATCAACTACCTCCTACTCATTGTGGGTTCGCTGATGCATCCGCAGCCCATTGGAGGTGCAGAAACGCTTTGTACAAAAGGTGCATTCAAATGGTTTCTCTCCAGTGTGAACACGCAGATGTGTATCCAGGAGACTGGGCCAGCGAAATATCTTGCCGCACACAGAACAGTGGAACCCTTTCCCTTCACTGATACCGGATACACACTGGCTGGTGGGGGATTTTGGTGCCTCAGAGGATTCGCTTTCTTTCACTTTTTCCTTCCTGGTTCTTCGCTTTACCTTATTTGCACATGTCCCATCCAGCTGACCTGAACAAAGAAAATCAGTTGATTAGCATATAAACTTCAGCTGCAAACACACTGGAAATTGTAGATTCACTGGTGGTCATTTTCCAAAATTCTTTGGACTCTGGACTGGTTCCTACAGAATGATGTGGAGATGCCAGCGTTGGACTGGGGTGAACACGGTAAGAAGTCTCACAACACCAGGTTAAAGTCCAACAGGTTTATTTGGTAGCAAATAAACCTGTTGGACTTTAACCTGGTGTTGTGAGACTCCTTACTGTGTCCTACAGAATAAAGCATACTAATGTAAGCACGCTATTCAAAGAGGGAAGTAGAGAGAAAATAGGGAACTATAGACCAGTGAGCCTAACATCGGTACTGGGGAAGTTGCTAGAGTCCATTATCAAACCTTTATAGCAAGAGAATATGAGTATAAGAATAGGGACATTTTACTGCAGCTGTAGGGCGTTGGTGAGGCCACACCTGCAGTATCGTGTGCAGTTTTGGTGTCCTTATCTGAGGAAGGATGTCCTTGCTATAGAGGGAGTACAGCAAAGGTTTACCAGGCTGATTCCTGGGATGGCAGGTCTGTCATATGAGGAGAGACTAAATCGGTTAGGATTATATTCATTGGAGTTTAGACAAATGAGAGGGGATCTCATTGAAACTTAGAAAATTCTAATAGGGTCAGACAGGGTAGATTCAGAAAGGATGTTCCCCTATGGTGGAGAAGTCCAGAACTAGGGATCATAGTTTGAGGATAAGGGGTAAACCTTTTAGGAGTGAGGTGAGGAGAAATTTCTTCACCCAGAGAGTGGTGAATCTGTAGTATTCAGTTATACAGTTGAGGCCAAAACGTTGTGTGATTTCAAGAAGAAATTAGATATAGCTCTTGGGGCGAAAGGGATCAAGGGATATGGGGAAAAGGGGGGATCAGGATATTAATTCTGATGATCATAATGAATGGCAGAGCAGGCTTGACGGGCCAAATGGCCTACTCCTGCTTCTCATTTCTATGTTTCTATGTCAGTCAGAACCTATGGAAAGAAAAGACTGGCAAGTTTCTGGGCTCAATTTGTTCAGAGGTGCAAAATAATAGACAGGCAATCCTCAGTGGAACAGTCATTGAGTGGAATTTTCCCCCAAAAATTCTTAAGTGTTGAATTTGTGGGAAAACTGGAGTAATTCACGCTGTTTTTTTCAGTGGGAGTTCACACTAGAATCTGTGCAAGGGATTTCTTCACCCAGAGAGTGTGCAATGGAGAGATCACCAGCGTGAATGTCATTAGATTTCAGGGGGCAGGGTCTATTCCTGCCCAGGAGGCTGAAATCAACGGGCCCAAACTGTCAGCCTCCCATTTGCTGGCCAGCACAATCACTCGGGACCCCCGCAGTGCTGCCCCTCCAACTCCCCCCCCCCCCGCCCCGCCCCGGTTTACCAGGATGTTGCCTGGTATGGAGGGTATTAGCTATGAGGAGAGATTGAGTAAACTAGGGTTGTTCTCCCTGGAAAGACGGCGGTTGAGGGGCGACCTAATAGAAGTTTATAAAATTATGAAGGGCATAGATACGGTGAACAGTTGGAAGCTTTTTCCCAGGTCAGAAATGACAAACACAAGGGGTCACTAGTTCAAGGTAAGGGGGGCAAGGTTCAATACAGATATGCGGGGGACGTATTTCACACAGAGGGTGGTGGGGGCCTGGAATGCACTACCAAGCAAGGTGGTTGAGGCAGACACGCAAGGATCATTTAAGACTGAACAGACTGGGAATAGAGGGATACAAACGGATGGTCTAGTTAGGAACACATGATCTGTGCAAGCTTGGAGGGCCAAAGGGCCTGCTCTTATGCTGTATTGTTCTTTGTTGTTCTTTGTCTTTGTTCTCAAGGGCAAATAGGGATGGGCAATACATGCTGGCCAGCCAGCGATGCCTATGTCCCATGATTGAATAAAAAAAACTCTACATACCTCGTTACAGGATTTTCAAATGACATGGGAGGGTGAATCATTGCTTAAGAAACAATTATGAGTAGAGGGATGAGATGCTACAAGGGCAGCCAATGAAGTCTTTTGGATTTACCTGAGGAAGTAAAAATAAAGGCATATTAGAGAACTACAGTAAGCGAGAGATAGGGGAGTAAATATTTAGGCAAATTGTGAACAAAAGCAGAAACAAGAGGGTAGGAATAGTGGGGGATTTCAATTGCATTAATCAGACTATTGTCAAGGTTTCATATGGAAGACTGGCCCATGAGATTGAAGAGCTTCTTGAATCCAAAATTAGCCCAGTGGCAAGGAGCAAAAGGTAATGGCCAACTGGGGGTTTTTGTGTCTAAAAGGCTGTTTCCATGGGGGTTACACAGTGCTTTATAGGACGGGGCATAGAGTATAAGAGTTGGGGTCTGATGTTGCAGATGTATAGAACGTTGGTTCGGCCGCATTTGGAATACTGCGTCCAGTTCTGGTCGCCACACTACCAGAAGGACGTGGAGGCTTTGGAGAGAGTACAGAGGAGGTTTACCAGGATGTTGCCTGGTATGGAGGGGCTTGGTTATGAGGAGAGATTGGGGAAACTGGGGTTGTTCTCCTTGGAAAGATGGAGGATGAGGGGAGACTTAATAGAGGTGTATAAAATTATGAAAGGCATAGATAGGGTGAACGGTGGGAAGCTTTTCCCCGGGTCGGTGGTGACGTTCACGAGGGGTCATAGGTTCAAGGTGAAGGGGGGGAGGTTTAACACAGATATCAGAAGGACATATTTCACACAGAGGGTCGTGGGGGCCTGGAATGTGTTGCCGGGCAAGGTGGTGGAGGCGGACACACTGGGAACGTTTAAGACTTATTTAGACAGCTATATGAATGGAGTGGGAATGGAGGGATACAAAAGAGTGGTCTAGTTTGGACCAGGGAGCGGCGCGGGCTAATTGTTCCTTGTTTCTCGTTTCAAGGCTTCATTCTATGATCATCTTGCTGGTGCCAGTACAGAGCGAGACTGCGGATAGTTGGGAACCTGTCTCGGGGGCAGGGAATTCATATGGTGTTCGTGGAAGTGGAAATGACTCGGGTTGGGAAGCATTTTCCGATCAGGGCCATTTTGTGATCTCCTGGACTCGTTTCGATCGCCTCAGGGGGTCGGAGAGGAATTTCCCAGATTTTTTTTCCCCATATTGGCCCTGGGGTTTTCACTCTGGGTTTTCGCCTCTCCCTGGAGATCACATGGTCTGGAATGGGGGGGTGGGGGTGAGTTAGTAGGTTGTGATGAACAAAGCATCGTAGCTGTGAGGGACAGCTCGGTGGATAGGATATTGGTATGTAGATAGGCTGGAAAATTGGGCGGGGATCCTGGATTCAGGATTCAACCCTGGACCGGGGAGCGGCGCGGGCTTGGAGGGCCGAAGGGCCTGTTCCTGTGCTGTATTGTTCTTTGTTTGTTGTTGCTCATTAGATCCCTTGCTTACAGGGTGAGTGGACTATTGCTCCAATTTCTTATGTGCTTGTGTAACCACATGACTAATCTTTGTATCATCTGTTCATCATGTCCCCTAGAGTGTAGGCCATTCAGCCCCTCCAGCCCACTCTGCCATTCAATGAGATCATGACTGAACTTCTAATGAACATAATTTTCCTGTACTATCCCCATATCCTTTAAAGGTTTAAAACATAGATTTCTATCGACTTCTGTCTTGAACATACTCGACGATCGTGCATTCATAGAATCCTACAGTGCAGAAGGCCATTCGGCCCATTGAGTCTGCACCGACCACAATCTCACTCGGGCCCTAACCCCAAAAACCTCATGCATTTTCCCCTAGCTAGTCCCCCTGACACCAAGAGGCAATTTAGCATGGCCAATCCGCCTAACCCGCATATCTTTGGACTGTTGGAGGAAACCAGAGCACCTGAAAGAAACCCACTCTGACACGGGGAGAATTCCAATGATTCATTACCTTCTGCTTCTTGATATTTCATAGAATCCCCAGTGCAGAAGAGGCCATTCGGCCCTTTGAATCTGCACCGACTCTCTGACAGAGAGAGTATCCTATCCAGGCCCTTTTCTTCTCTATTCTCCCTCCTACTGAAGAAACTGATCCTCCTCTCACTCCTAAATGGCCTTCCCCTTATGTGGAGACTGTCCCTGGTTCGGGAACCCTCAACCAAGGGCAACATCGTTCCTGCATCTACCCTGTTGAGACCTGTGAGAATTGTGTGTGTTTGAATGAGATCACCTCTTATTCTTCTAAACCCCAGAGAATAAAGTATCTGATCTTTCCTCCTACAACAATCCTCCATCCCAGGAATTTAGTGAAGCTTCATCACATTAACTCTATGGCAAGAATATTTTTCCTTAGATGAGATAACCTGAACTACACATAATATTCCAGGTGTGATCTCACCAGGGCTCTATATAACTGCAGTTAGACTTCTTTAATTCTCTTGTAATAAAAGTCAACATGCTATTTTTTTTCTTAATTGCTTGCTGTTTTTGCCTGTTAGTTTTCAGTGACTCATGAGCAAGGACGCCCAAAACCCTTTAGTAGGAAAAACAAATGCTATTTCTTAAATGGTGAGAGGCAAGGCAGTGTTGAACTTCAAAGTGGATAACCTCACATTTTTCCACAATATATTCCAACTGGCAATTTTCTGCCCACTCACTTAGCCTCTTCAATTCCCTTCGAGGCACCTTTTTTATTCCCCTCACAATTCACACTTCCATTTAGTTTTATGTCATCTGAAAACTTAGAAATATGACATTTAATCATAGAATCCCTACAGTACAAGAGGACGCCATTCGGCCCATTGAGCCTGCACGACAACAATCCCACCCAATCCATATAACCCCACATATTTACCCCAATAATCCCTCTGACACTAAGGGGCATTTATCGTGGACATTAAACCTAACCCGCACATCTTTGGAGTGTGGGAGGAAACCGGAGCACCTGGAGGAAACCCACTCAGACACGGGGAAAACATGCAAACTGCACACAGTCACTCAGGCCGGAATCGTCGTTGAGTTGTCCCTGTCGCTGTGAGGCAGTGGTGCTAACCACTGTGCCACGGTGTAAATGATGTGAAAAAGTCACGGTGTAAACACAGTGCTGCTGCTGCTCCGCCCACTCCCTGGAGGCTAGGCCGCGGATCCCTGAGGTAAGTTAGATTAATACTCTCAGTGCTGCTGCTGCTGCTCCGCCCTCGCCCTGGCAACTTTTCCTTGCTTGTGGACTTTGTTTTTGGGCAGAAGAGGAGGTAGGGAGGGAAACACAGAAGTAGCGTTTGGAGTTTAATTGTCCCTTTCCAACAGCTCCTCCACAAACCACTTTCTGGAAGCAGTGACTGCGCCTATGCAAATCGTCCCCGCAACAGCCAATCAGCATCGCCGCTCAGCTGCCCTTGCCAGAATGAGGAATTAATGGAGGTGTTAGGATTCAAATCTTCATCCAGTGGAAGAATTTAGCATGCCCAATGCACCTAATCAGCATGTCTTTCGGGCTGTGGGAGGAAACCGGAGTACCTGTAGAAAACCCATGCAGACACGGGGAGAATGTGCAGAATCCGCACAGACAGTGCCCAAGCCAGGAATCAAACCCGGGTCCCTGGTGCTGTGAGACAGCAGTGCTAACCACTGTGCCATGGTGCCGCCCTTAATGTTACAGTTCTATAAAAGTTACGTTCGGCCGCACTTAGAGCATTCAATCCTGGTCGCCACATTACAGGAAGGATGTGGAGACTTTCAAGAGGGTGCAGAAGATGTTTACCAGAATTAGAGGGTATGAGCTATGAGGAGAGGCTGGACAATCTAGGATTGTTTTCTCTGGAACGGTGGAGGCTGAAGGGAGATATGATTGAAGTCTATAAAATTATGAGGCGCATAGATAGGGTTGACAGTCAGAATCTTTTTCCCAGAGTTGAAATGTCTAATACTAGGGAATATGTACTTAAGGTGAGGGGGATAAATTTCAAAGGAGATGTGAGGGGTAAGTTTTTTTTTACAGAGAGCGATAGGTGTCTGGAACGCACTGTCCAGTGCAGGCAGGGGTGCAGGGATGTTGAAAGGGGCTTTTAGATAAAAACATGAACATGCAAGGAATAGAGGGATATGGACCAAGGGCAGGCAGAAGGGATTAGTTTAATTTGATGTCATGTTCAGCACAATGTCATGGGCCAGAGGGCCTGTTCCTGTGCTTGCACACGTTCTATGCTCCTATGTTCTATGTGAAGTGAAGTGGACAGTTTAGAATTTCAAAAGGGCATAGACAAGTTGGTGAATGGACAGATAGATGGCAGATGAAGTTCAACGTAGAGAAGTGTGAGGTGGAGGAACAATATAAAATAAGGAGTACAATTCTTAAGGGGGTGCAGGAGTAGAGGGACCTGGATGTATATGTGCACAGATCATTTAAGATATCAGAACAGGTGGAGAGCACAGTTAATACAGCATATTATATTCTGGGCTTTAGAGTACAAGAATAAGGAGGTTATGCCAAAGTTATACAAGACATTAGTTAGACCTCAGCTGGAATATTTTGTACAGATCTGGCACCACACTATAGGAAGGATGTGAATGCATTGGAGAGAATGCAGAAGAGGTTTACAAGAACAGTTCCAGGGATGAGAAACTTCAGATATAAGGATGGATTGGAGAGGTTGGGACTGTTCTCCCCTGGACAGGAGAAGGCTAAGAGGACATTTGATAACAATGTTCAAAATCATGAGGAGGCTGGAAAGAGTAAAAAGGTAGGAACTGCTCCTGCTCGTAAAATGATCAGCAATGAAGGGGCACAGATTTATAAGGACTTCAAAAAGAAGCCAATGTGATGAGAGAAAAAACGTTTTACACAGAAAGTGATTCGGATCTGGAATGCATTGCCTGGAAGTGTGATGGAGGCAGGTTCAATTGAAGCATTCAAGAGGGCATTAGATGATTATTTGAATAGAAACAATGTGTTGGGGTACAGGAAAAAGGCAGGGGAACATCACAAAGTCATAATGCTCATTTGGAGAGTTGGTGCACACATGGTGGGCCAAATGGTCTCCTTCTGCACCGTAACAATTCTGTGATGTTGAGACGCTGGCTGTGTGAGGAAGTCCTTCTGAGGGTAACAGCTCCAGGCTGGGAGAAGGTAAAGTTCAAATTAGTCAAACCAGAAAAGTTTTAAGCTAAGCAAGTTTTGCCATCTACCACTTATCATCCAGTCTATATCTTTTTGTAGCCCAAGACACTCAACCTCACTGTTAACCACCCATCCAATTTTTGTCACCCGCAAACTTACCGATCCTATCCTCGCATAGTCATCTGTGTCATTTATATAAATGACGAATAATAGGGGACCCAGCACAGATCCCTGTGGTATGCCATTGGACAGTGGTTTCCAGTCACTAAAGCAACCTTCTGCCATCACCCTCTATCTCCTACAACTATGCCAATTTTGAATCCATCTTATCAAACTTCCCTGTATCCCATGTGCATTTGTCTTCTTTATAAGTCTCCCTATCAAAGGCTTTGCTGAAATCCATATAAACTACATCGTCATCTACAAACCTGGTCAACTCCTCAAAAAAAATCAAATGTGTTAGCATGACCTTCCTCTGACAAAGCTATGCTGACTATCCTTGATCAAATCTTGCCTCTCCAAGTGGAGATAGATTCTCTCCTTCAGAATTTTCTCCAATAGTTTCCCTACCACTGACATGAGACTCAATGGTCTGTAGTTTCCTGGCTTGTCTCTACAACCCTTCATAAATAGCAGAACCACAATAGCTGTTCTGCAGTCCTTTGGCACCTCCCCATGGCCAGAGAGGAATTAAAAATTTGGGTCAGAGCCCCAGCAATCTCCTCCCTTGCCTCCCATAGCAGCCTGGGACACAATTCATCTGGACCTGGAGATTTGTCCACTTTTAAGGCTGCCAACACCTCCAATACCTTGTCATTCCCTATGTCAATTTGTTCAAGAACATTAGTCTCTCTTCCTGAGTTCATTACCTTCATCCTAATTCTCTTGGGTGAGCACAGGTGTGAAGTTGAAGGCCTTCAACGTTGAAGGCCTTCAACGCTCTACCGATGTCCTCTGGCTCCACCCACAGATTGCCCCCCTGGTCCCTGATGGGCCCTACTCTTTCCCTGGTTATCCTCTTCCCATTGACATAGAATATATATATATATGGATTCTCAGAGGCTTTTACCCAGGGCTGGAATGGTTGCTACAAGAGGTCACTGGTATGGAAGGGCTTAGTTATGAGGAGAGATTGGGTAAACTGGGGTTGTTCTCACTGGAAAGACGGAGGATGAGGGGGGACCTAATAGAGGTTTATAAAATTATGAAAGGCATAGATAGGTTGAACGGTGGGAAGTTTTTTTCCAGGTCGGTGGTGACGTTCACGAGGGGTCATAGGTTCAAGGTGAGGGGGGGGAGGTTTAACACGGATATCAGAAGGACGTATTTTACACAGAGGGTGGTGGGGGCCTGGAATGCGCTGCCGGGCAAGGTGGTGGAGGCGGACACACTGGGAACGTTTAAGACTTATCTAGATAGCCACATGAACGGAGTGAGAATGGAGGGATACAAAAGAATGGTCTAGTTTGGACCAGGGAGCGGCGCGGGCTTGGAGGGCCGAAGGGCCTGTTCCTGTGCTGTATTGTTCTTTGTTGTCACAGGTTTAGGGTGCTGGGGAGTAGGTTCAGAGGAGATATTAGGAGTAAGTTTTTCCACTCAGAGGGTGGTGGGTGTGTGGAATCGGCTGCCGGTAGTGATGGTGGAGGTGGATTCGATAGGGTCTTTTAAGAGACTTTTGGATAAGTTCATGGAAGTCAGTAAGATAGAGGGTTATAGGTAAGCCTAGTAGGTAGGAACATGTTCGGCGCAACTTGTGGGCCGAAGGGCCTGTTTGTGCTGTAGCTTTTCTATGTTCTATATTCAGATTTTCATAGAATCTCTACAGTGCAGGAGGCCAACCAACCCTCTGACAGACCATCCTACCCAGGCTCTAACCCCATAAATCCATGTATTCACCCCACTAATCCTCCTAACCCACACATCTTGGGAAACTAAGTGGCAATGTAGCATGGCCAATCTACCTAATCTGCACATCTTTGAACATTTCTTTCCTTACTTTTACCAGCCAGAGCTTTCTCACATCTCCTCCTCGCTCTCCTAATTGCTTTAAGCTCCACCCTGCACTTTCTGTACTCCGCTAAGGCCTCCGCTGATTTGCTTCCCTCGTACTTGCTAAAAGTCTTTCTTTTCCGTCCGATTGTATCCTTATCCATGTTAAGTTCCATTAATTTCTCGTACTTTTTTTGCAACTAATATTAACATTTTGCAGTCCCTTGTTTACAACAGCCCCTTGATTCTCCGTTATTTCTGAGGCTTTTGGTATTTGCCTCCTTGAAGACAGACATGAAGGCCAGAATTTTCTGATGTCAGGCGCCCTGCCCCCACTGCCACCGAGAACAGAGAATTTGTCGCTCCGCCAAATCTCCATTCATAGCAGTGGGACTGGAGAATCCTGGCCGCAGATGGTTGGAGAATTCCAGCCAAAGTATTTATTTAGTTTCTCTGCCATTAGAAAATCTCCTGACTCCACTTTTACATAGGAACAGGAGTAGGCCATTCAGTTCATTGAGCCTGCTCCACCATTCAAATGGATCATGGCTGATCATCTAACTCAATGCCACTTTCCCACACTTCTTCATACATTTTGATAATATTAGTGTCCAGAAAGAATGCTTTGACTGAGCCTACCTCCGCTACATTTTCAGGCAGTGCATTCCAGACCTTAACCACTTTGTGAGAAAATGCTTTTAGCTTCTTTTACCAATTAATTTAAATCTGCACTGTCTCGTTCTTGATCCTTTCATAAGTGGGAAGTTTCTTCCTATCAATCCTGTCCAGATCCTTTTTGATTTTGAATCCATTAATCAAGTCTCCCCTCAGCCTTCTCAAACCAAACTCTTGAACTATTCTTGTGAATCTTTTGTGTACTCTGTCCAAAGACTTCATGTCTTTCCAAAGGTGTGGTGCCCAGAACTGGATGCAATATTCCAGCTGAGGCTAAAATAATGACTTATAGAAATTCAACATTACCTCCTTACCCTTGTGCTCTATTAATAAAGCCAAGGATATTCAATCATAGAATCCCTAGAGTGCAGCAGAGGCCACCTGGTCCATCAAGTTTGCACTGACTCTCTGACAGAGTATCTTACCCAAGCCTTCTCCCCAGCCCTTTCCCCGTAGCCCCGCACATTTCCCTTGGCTAATCCATCTAACCTACTCATCTTGGGACACTAAGGAAATTTAGCATGATCAATCTACCGAACCTGCACATCTTTGGACTGTGGAAGGAAGCCGGAGCACCCGGAGGAAAGCAACGCAGACACAGGGAGAATGCGCAAACTCCACATAGACCGTCATCCAAGGCTGGAATGTTTATGATGTTTTAAGTGCTCATCCAAATACTTTTCAAAGGTTGTAGGGTTTCTGCCCTCCACTCCCTTCCCAGGCAGTGCATTCCAGATCCCACCACGCTCAGTGAATCTCCTGGCACCTGCCCTAAAACTTTTGCCCCTCGTGATTGACCCCTCAAACAAGGGGAACAGCTGTTTCCTTCTCACCCTGTCCATACTGCTCATAATCTTAAACACTTCAGTCATGTTCCTCCCTCAGCCTTCTCTGCTCTAAAGAGAACAATCCAAGCCAATGTAGTCTCTCCTTATAGTTCAAATACACCATTTCAGGCAACATCCTGGTGAATCTCCTGTCTACCTCAATAACATCCTTCCTATAGTGAGGTGACCAGCACTGCACACAATATTCCAGCTGTGACTTAACCAACATTCTGTACAACTCCATTACCTCTTTATACTCTATGCCATGACTAGTAAAAGCAAGTGTCCCATATGCCTTCTTAAGTAACCTATTCACGTGCTTTGCCACCTTCAGGGATCTGTGAATAAACATCTCAAGATCCATCTCTTCCTCTGAGCTTCTCAGTGTCCTGACATTCATTAAATACTCCCTTGTCTTGTTATTTTTTCCAAAGTGCATCACCTCGCACCTTCACCTCGGGTTAAGGTGAGGGGGGAAAGACAGAGAGGTGTCTGGAACGTGCTGCCAGGGTGGTGATGCAGGCAGATATGAGAGGGGCATTTAAGTGGCTTTTATATAAGCACACGAATATGCAAGGAATAGAGAGGTATGGACTAAGGGCAGGCAGAAGGGATTAATTTAATTTGGCGTAATCTTCAGCACATTGTGAGCCAAAGGGCCTGTTCCTGTCCTGTACTGTTCTATGTTCTAAATACCATCTGCCATTGCTCTGCCCATCTGACCAGCATGGCTTTGTCAGAGGGAGATCATGCCAAACAAATTTGTAAGAACTTTTCAAACAGGTGAGCAAGTGTGCAGATGAGGGAATTTCAGTTGAAGTAGTTTATGTGGATTTTCGCAAACTTTTGACAAGGTTCAACATGGGAGAGTGACTGAGAAGGTTGAAGCACATGGAATTCAGGGAAATTTGGTGAGATGGACCCAAAACTGGCGTAGTAATAGGACACAAAGGGAGATGGTAGCAGGCTGTTCAAGTGACTGACTGCCAATGTTCAGCGGTGTACCACAAGGATCAGTGCTGGGACCCTTATTGTTTGTTACATACATGAATGATAGAGATGAAAATGTTGGGGTAATGTTAAGCAAGTCTGCAGAGGACACCAAGATTGGTAGGGTGGTTAATAATGAGGGTGGTGACTGTAGGTAGCAGGAAGATTATAGATGGGTTGGTCAGATGGGCAGAGCAGTGGCAGATGATATTTAACCATGTTAAGTGCGAGATGATGTACTTTGGAAGAAGAAACAAGACAAGGGAGTATTTAATGAATGGTGGGGCACTGGGAAGTTCAGAGGAATAAAGGGATCTTGGGGTAATTATTCACAGATCTCTGAAGTCGGCAGAGTAAGCAAATAGAACAGTTAAGAAGGCACATGGGACTCTTGCTTTCCTCAGTCATGGTATAGAGTATAAGAGCAAGGAGGTAATGTTGGAGTTGTACAGAGCATTGGTTAGGTGACAACTGGAATACTGTGTGCAGTTCTGGTCACCTCACTGTAGGAAGGATGTGATAGCACCAGAGGGCACACAGAAAAGGTTCACCAGGATGTTTCCTGGAATGGAGCATTTGAGCTATAAGGAGAGACAAGATAGGCTTGGATTGTTTTCAGTGAAGTCTCAGGGGGGACATGATTGAGGTGTATAAGATTATAAAGGGTATGGATAGGGGGAGTAGGGAGCAGCCGTTCCTCTTGGTTGAGGAATCAATCACGAGGGGGCATAATTTTCGAGTGAGGGGCAGGAGATTCAGAGGAGATTTGAGGAAAAAAAATTCACTCAGAGGGAGGTGGGAATCTGGAATGCGCTGCCTGGGAAGGTAGTGGAGGCCAGAAACCTTACAACCTTTAAAAACATTTGGATGAGCAGCTGAAATATAGTATTCAAGGATATGGGACAAGTGCAGGAAAATAGGATTAAAATAGGATTAAAGTGCCTTTGGTGGTAGGTCTTATCAGTGCAGACTTGATGGGTCGAAGGGCCATTTCTGCACTGTATGACTCTACATACATCTACATCTTCCTGTAACCTATGACCTTCTTCTTCACTATCCTACCAATCTTAGTATCATCTAAAAACTTACCATTCTCCCACATTTCTCATCATTATCATTTATGTACATAACAAACTATAAAGGCCCCAGTACTGAACCTTGTGGTGCACTGCTGGACACCGGCCTCTAGTCATTCAAACAGCTTTCTACCACCACCCTTTGTGTCCTAATTCTAAGCCAGTTTCGGATCCATCTCGCCAAGCTTCCCTGATTTCTATGTGTTTCAACTTTCTCAGTCAGTCTCCCGTGAGGAACCTTGTCCAAGGTTAATCTAAAATCCATATAAACAACATCAATTGCACTTCCCTCATCCACACACACTATCACATTTTCAAAAAATTATATCAAATTTGTTAGGCATGAACGCCCTCTGATAAAGCCATGCTGACTATCCCTAATCAACCCATGCCTTTCCAATGGAGATTAATTCTCTCCTTCAGTATTTTGTTCAACTATTTCCCAACCACTGACGTGAGACTCACCAGTCTGTAATTCCCTGATTCATCTCTACCACCCTTCTTGAAAATTGGAACTACATTAGCCGCCCTCCAGCACTTCCCCCGTGGCCAGAGAGGAATTAAAAACTTGTGTCAGAGCCCTTGCAATTTCCTGCCTCGCCTCCTGCAGCAGCCTGGGATGCAATTCATCCGGGCCTGGGGATTTGCCCATTTTTAAGCCCAAAGACTCCAATATCACTATGTCAAACTGTGAAAGTTCCTCAGTCCCTTTTCCTGAATTCTGTACCTCCGTTCTCCTTTTCCTGAGTGAAGACCAATGAGAAGTATTCATTTAACACCATTCCGATGTCTGCGACTTCACACACAGATTGCCCCCTTGATTTCTGATGGGCCCTACTCTTTCCCTGGTTAACCTCTTTCCCTTATCGACTATCTTCGGATTCTCCCTCATTTTCTTTGCATGTCGATGCTTTACTAACTGCTCTCTCAACCTTTCCTGTCATCTAAAATGACTGACGCACATACTTTGATTTTATTTTATTTTATTTATTATTCTCACTTTTATTAGTATACAGTGTAAAGTATTGTTCCTTGTGCACTGTACAGACAAAGCATATTGTTCATAGAGAAGGAACGGAGAGAGGGTGCAGAACGTAGTCTTCCAGTAGTAGCTAGTGTGTAGAGAAAGATCAACTTAATATAAGGTAGGTCCATTCAAAAGTCTAATGGCCCCAGTGAAGAAGCCGTTGTTGAGTCTATTGGTACGTGATCTCAGACTTTTGTACCTCTTTCCCAACGGAAGAAGGTGGAAGAGAGTAGGTCTGGGGTCCGTGGGGTCCTTGATTATGCTGGCTGCTTTTCCGAGGCAGCAGGTAGTGGGAAGCTGGTTTGCGTGACGGACTGGGCTACGTTCACAACCCTTTACAGTTTCTTGTGGTCTTGGTCAGAGCAGGGGCCACACCAAGCTGTGATACATCCAGAAAGAATGCTATGGTTTCTATGCTTTCTATTCTATAAACCTAGGTCACTCTGCTCCTGTACCCAATTAGTTATGCCCTTTATTTTGTTTTGTCCCTCCATATTCTTCCGACCAAAATGGATCCCTTCACATCTTGGTATTGCCATTCTACCAAGTTTCATATCATTTACAAGTTTTGAAACTGTGCACTGCACACCAAGGTCTAGGTCACAGGAAAAGCAACAGTCCCAACATTGACTCCTACAAACCTTCCTCCTGTTGAAAAACATCCATTTAGCCTCTACTGTTTCCTGTCGCTTAGCCGATTTTGCATCTGTGTTGCTACGACCCTTTAACTCCATGATCTACAACTTTGCTCACAAGATTGTTGCGCGGCACTGTATCAAATGCCTTTGGAAGTTCAAGTACATCACATCGACAGCATTAGCCTCATCAATGGACTCTGTCACTCTTAAGCATCTATTTCCCTTAAGAAATCGGTGTTGGCTTTCCTTAATTTTTGTTCCAAATCATTGTTTCTAGAAATTTCCCCATTGTTCTGGAAACAATGATTTGTAACAAAATTAAATTGACTGGTCTGTCATTACAGGGCTCATCTTTACACCGTTTATACAAGTGCATGACATTTGTCATTCTCCACTGGCAGCAGCACTGAGCTAAAGGAAGACTGAAAGATTATGGCCAGTGGCTCTGTATTTTCTACTATAACTCCCCTCACTATCCTTCAATGCAACTCATCCAGTCCTGTTGCGTTATCACCTTAAGTACAGACTATCTAATGTCTCTCCTTGTCAATTTTAAACCCTTCTAGTTTGTGAATTACCTTCTCTTTCACCTTGGCCTGGGTAAAGACAAATGTAAAACATTAATTTAATACTTAAATGCTTTGCCTTCTGCTTCCATGAATAAATCACCATTTTGGTCCCTAATCAGTCATACTCCACCTTTTACCACCATTTTATTATGGAGAGGGTGCAGGAGAGGTTTACCAGGATGCTTTCTGGATTAGAGGATATGAGCTATAAGGAATGGCTGGACAATTTAGAGTTGTTTCCTCTGGAATGGCAGAGGCTGAAGGGTGACCTGATAGAAATCTATAAAATTATGAGAGGCATAGATAGGGTTGACAGTCTGTATCTTTTACCCAGAGTTTAAATGTCTAATACTTGGGGGCATGCACTTAAGGTGAGGGGGGAAAGTTCAAAGGGGACATGAGGGGCAAGTTCTTTTTTACACAGTGTTAGGTGTCTGGAACACACACTGCCAGGGATGGTGGTGCAGGCAGATATGATAGGGACATTTAAGGGCTTTTAGATAAGCATATGAATACGCAAGGAATAGAGGGAAATGGACCAAGGACAGGCAGAAGGGATTAGTTTGATTTAGCGTCATGTTTGGCCCAAAATCGTGGGCCGAAGGGCCTGTTGCTGTGCTGTTCTATAGCTTCCAGTCCTTCATAATTCTTCTGTGCTACTCTTATTTGTTTCTTCAACTCCCCTCTGAACCGCTTATGTTCAGCCTGATTCTCAACTGAATTTTCCACCTGACATCTGTCATAAGCACTCTTTTTCTTCTTTATTTAATTTCTACCTCTTTCGTCATCCAAGGGTTGCCCATCATTTCTTTTTGAGGGAATACCTTGACTGTGTCCATAGTTCCCTTCTTTGGAAGTTGCCTATTTCTGCTTACCATTTTTTCTCCCAAACGTTGACTCCAGTTTATTCATCCCAGATCCGTTCTTACATTGAAGTTGACTTTCCCCCAGTTAATTATTCTTACAATGCAATCCTAAATTTTACAATCACTGTGCTCTAAATGTTCTCCAACAGACATTTGATCCACTTGGGCCCATCTCATTATTAAGAACCAGGGTTAGAAATACTTCCTTTCTCATTGGACTGAAAACATGCTGTTGTAGAAAACTTTTCCGAACACATGATGAGAACTCTTGCACCTCTCTGGTCTTTACTGCTATCCCAGTCTATACTATTTTTGATTAGAACTATATATTGTTTGCACCTCTCTGTAATTACCTTGCGAATTTACTCTTTTACATCTAGTTCAAAGCCTGTAGCTTACACAGAGAAATGTATTGGTCCTTTTTGGTTCCTTAGCTCTAACTAAAATAGATTCTGTCCTCGACATCCTCTTTCTCCAGCACTGGAATGTTCTCTTTAACCAATGCCACAATCCCTCCCTCTTTTCTTCCTTTCCTGAACACCTTGTCTCCAGGAATAGAGTCATAGAGGTTTACAGCATGGAAACCGGCCCTTTGGCCCAACTTGTCCATGCTGCCCTTTTTTTTTTAAATCTCTAAGCTCGTCCCAATTGCCTGCATTTGGCCCAGATCCCTCTCTACCCATCGTACCCATGTAACTGTCTAAATACTTTTTAAAAGACAAAATTATACCCACCTCTACTACTACCTCTGGCAGCTTGTTCCAGACACTCACCACCCTCTGTGTGAAAAGAATTGCCCCTCTCCACTCTCACCTTAAACCTATGTCCTCTAGTTTTAGACTCCACTGCCTTTGGGAAAAGATATGTTGATCTCATTATTTTATAGACCTCGAAAAGATCACCCCTCAGCCTTCTACTCTCCTGAGAAAAAAGTCCCAGTCGATCCAGCCACTTTCTGCAACTCAAACCATCAAGTCCGGTAGCATCCTAGTAAATCTTTTCTGTGCTCTTTCTAGCTTAATAATATCCTTTCTATAATAGGGTGACCAGAACTGTACACAGTTCTGGCCTTAGTGTGGCCTTACCAATGTCTTGTACAACTTCAACAAGATGTCCCAACTCCTGTATTCAATGTTCTGACCAATGAAACCAAGCATGCTGAATGCCTTCTTCACCACTCTGTCCACCTGTGACTCCACTTTCAAGGAGCTATGAACCTGTACCCCCTAGATCTCTTTGCTCTGTAACTCTCCCCAATGCCCTATCATTAACTGAGTAAGTCCTGCCCTCGTTCAATCTACCAAAATGCATCACCTCGCATTTGTCTAAATTAAACGCCATCCGCCATTCATCAGCCCACTGGCCCAATTGATTAAGATCCCGTTGCAATCCGAGATAACCTTCTTCACTGTCCACTATGCCACCAATCTTGGTGTCATCTGCAAACTTACTAACCATGCCTCCTATATTCCCATCCAAATCATTAATATAAAGCCACTAGCTTTCAGAGCGCTGCTCCTTCGTCAGGTGAGCAGCAGTGCTCCGAAAGCTAGTGGCTTTTGCTACCAAATAAACCTGTTGGACTTTAACCTGGTGTTGTGAGACTTCTTACTGTGTTTACCCCAGTCCAACACCGGCATCTCCACATTCTGTCATCAAGCCAACTTTGTATTAATTCAGCCACCTTACCCTGGATCCCGTGAGATTTAACCTTATGCAACAACCTATCATGCGGTACCCTGTCAAAGGTCTTGCTAAAGTCCGTGTAGACAACACTGCCCTCATCTACCTTCTTGGTTACCTCTTCAAAAAATTCAAATTTGAGAGACATGATTTTCCACTCACAAAGCCGTGCTGACTGTCCCTAATCTAGCCCTAAACTTGCACCTCTAAATGCCTGTCGATCCCGTCTCTCAAAATACCTTCCAACAACTTACCCACCACAGATGTGAGGCTCACTGGCCTGTAGTTCCCAGCCTTTTCCTTGCAGTCCTTTTTAAATAAAGGCACAACATTTGCCACCCTCCAATCTTCAGGCACCTCAACTATGACTATCGATGATTCAAATATCTCTGCTAGGGGACCCGCAATTTCGTCCCTAGCCTCCCACAATGTCCTGGGATACATTTCATCAGGTCCCGGGGATTTATCTACCTTGATGCGCTTTAAGACTTCCAGCACCTCCTTCTCTGTAATATGTACACTCCTCGAGACATCACTATTTATTTCCCCAAGTTCCCTAACTTTTCTCAACAGTAAACACTGATGAGAAATATTCATTTAGGATCTCACCCATCTCTTGTGGATCCGCACACAGATGACCTTGTTGATCCTTAAGAGGTCCTACTCTCTCCCTAATTAATCTTTTGCCCTTTATGTATTTGTAGAAGCTCTTTGGAATTCTCCTTTGCCTTATCTGCCAAAACAATCTCGTGTTCCCTTTTTGCCCTTCTGATTTCTCTCTTAACTCTACTCTTACACCTCCTATACTCTTCAAGGGATTTACTTGATCCCAGCTGCCTATGCATGTCATGTGCCTCCTTCTTCTGGGCAGCATGATGGCTCAGTAGTTAGCACTGCTGCCTCACAGCGCCAAGGACCCAGGTTCGATTCCCGGCTTGGGTCACTGTCTGTGTGGAGTTTGCACATTCTCCCCGTGTCTGCGTGGGTTTCCTCCCACAGTCCAAAGATGTGCAGGTTAGGTAGATTGGCCAAGCTAAATTGTCCCCAGTGTCAGGGGGATTAGCAAGGTAAATGTGCGGGGTTGCGGGAATAGGGTCTGGGTGGGATTGTGGTCGGTACAGACTCGATGGGCCAAATGGCCTCCTTCTGTACTGTAGGGATTCTATGATTCTTCTTGACCAGGGCCTCAATATACCGACAACAACTCACCCGACAACTTACTCAGGGTTCCGTACTTCTGTAAGAGTTTTAACAACACCAGGTTGAAGTCCAACAGGTTTATTTGGTAGCAAATGTCATTAGCTTTTGGAGCGCTGCTCCTTCGTCAGATGGAGTGCGACCAGTTTCATCAGACCAGCTGCGAAACTCTGCCAAGCAGATGAGACAAAGGAACTACACCATCTACATGCACACCAAGAACAGGAAACTTGAGAAACTCGGCATCACCACCAGCAGCAACCAAGCCTCCCCCGGTACCACAGCAGAAAACAGTAGCACTGCAGGGAAGTCCATTGTCAACTTGTCGGACTACACACTTCAACCAGATGAAATCGAGGTTCTCAGCCGAGGGCTCAATTTTTGCCCCACCACCAAAATAGACCCCATCAGCCTCGCAGCAGACACAGAGGAATTCATCAGGCGAATGAGGCTGCGGGAGTTCTTCCACAAACCCCAAGAGGCCAACAGTGAACACAATGAGACAGCCAATGAACCGGATTCCACATCATTCCCTACTTCTACCAGCCTTGCCCTTCACTCTAAGAGGAATGTGCTTAGCTTGTACCCTGGTTAACACACTTTTGAAAGCCTTCCACTTACCAGACGTCCCTTTGCCTTCCCACAGACTCAGAATCTTAGAAACCCTACAGTGCAGAAAGAGGCCATTCGGCCCATCAAGTCTGCACCGACCACAATCCCACCCAGGCCCTACCCCCATATCCCTACATAATCGCTTTTGCAGAACCGTTCCTAGTTCATCACAAATACAGCACTGCTCGTCACCTTCCTCCACACCCAATCTCATCAAGCACCCACTAATCCCTCTAACCTACGCATCCCAGGACACTAAGGGGCAATTTTTAGCTTGGCCAATCAACCGAACACGCACATCTTTGGACTGTGGGAGGAAACCGGAGCATCCGGAGGAAACCCACGCAGACACGAGGAGAATGTGCAAACTCCACACAGACAGTAACCCAGCCGGGAATCGAACCTGGGTCCCTGGAGCTGTGAAGCAGCAGTGCTAACCACTTGCTACCATGGCGCCCTCTCCCAATAAACTTTTGAAAGTTCCTGCCTGATACCATCAAAATTAGCCTTGCCCCAATTTAGAATTTTAACTTTTGGGCCAGGCCGATCATTCTCCATAGCTATCTTAAAACTAATAGAATTATGGTCACTGGTCCCAAAGTGATCCCTCACTAACTCTTCTGTCACCTGCCCTTCCTTATTTCCCAAGAGGAGGTCAAGTTTTGCCCCCTCTCTAGTCGGGCCATCCTCATACTGAATGAGAAATTCCTCCTGAATACACTCAACAAATTTCTCTCCATCCAAGCCTCTAATACTACAGCTGTCCCAGTCAATGTTGGGAAAGTTAAAATCCACTACTATTACCACCCTATTTTTCTTGGAGGGATCTGTAATAGAACATAGAACATAGAACATAGAAAGCCACAGCACAAACAGGCCCTTCGGCCCACAAGTTGCGCCGATCACATCCCCACCTCTAGGCCTATCTATAGCCCTCAATCCCATTAAATCCCATGTACTCATCCAGAAGTCTCTTAAAAGACCCCAACGAGTTTGCCTCCACCACCACCGACGTCAGCCGATTCCACTCACCCACCACCCTCTGAGTGAAAAACTTACCCCTGACATCTCCTCTGTACCTACGCCCCAGCACCTTAAACCTGTGTCCTCTCGTAGCAACCATTTCAGCCCTTGGAAATAGCCTCTGAGAGTCTACCCTATCCAGACTTCTCAACATCTTGTAAACCTCTATCAGGTCACCTCTCATCCTTCGTCTCTCCAGGGAGAAGAGACCAAGCTCCCTCAACCTATCCTCATAAGGCATGCCCCCCAATCCAGGCAACATCCTTGTAAATCTCCTCTGCACCCTTTCAATGGCTTCAACATCTTTCCTGTAATGAGGTGACCAGAACTGCGCGCAGTACTCCAAGTGGGGTCTAACCAGGGTCCTATAAAGCTGCAGCATTATCTCCCGACTCCGAAACTCAATCCCTCGATTAATGAAGGCCAGTACGCCGTACGCCTTCTTGACCGCATCCTCCACCTGCGAGGCCGATTTAAGAGTCCTATGGACCCGGACCCCAAGGTCCTTCTGATCCTCTACACTGCTAAGAATGGTACCCTTCATATTATACTGCTGCTTCATCCCACTGGATCTGCCAAAATGGATCACCACACACTTATCCGGGTTGAAGTCCATCTGCCACTTCTCCGCCCAGTCTTGCATTCTATCTATGTCTCGCTGCAACTTCTGACATCCCTCCAAACTATCCACAACACCACCTACCTTGGTGTCGTCAGCAAACTTACCAACCCATCCCTCCACTTCCTCATCCAGGTCATTTATGAAAATGACAAACAGCAAGGGTCCCAGAACAGATCCCTGGGGCACTCCACTGGTCACTGACCTCCATGCAGAGAAAGACCCCTCCACAGCCACTCTCTGCCTTCTGCAGGCAAGCCAGTTCTGGATCCACAAGGCAACAGCCCCTTGGATCCCATGCCCTCTCACTTTCTCAAGAAGTCTTGCATGGGGGACCTTATCGAACGCCTTGCTGAAGTCCATATAGACCACATCCACCGCTCTTCCTTCGTCAATGTGTTTGGTCACATTTTCAAAGAACTCAACCAGGCTCGTAAGGCACGACCTGCCCTTGACAAAGCCGTGCTGACTACTTTTGATCATACTAAACTTCTCTAGATGATCATAAATCCTGTCTCTCAGGATCCTCTCCATCAACTTACCAACCACTGAGGTTAGACTCACCGGTCGGTAATTTCCCGGGCTGTCCCTGTTCCCTTTCTTGAATATAGGGACCACATCTGCAATCCTCCAATCCTCCGGAACCTCTCCCGTCTCCATCGACGATGCAAAGATCATCGCCAAAGGCTCCGCAATCTCCTCCCTCGCCTCCCACAGTAACCTGGGGTACATCCCATCCGGTCCCGGCGACTTACCAACCTTGATGCCATTCAATAGTTCCAACACATCCTCTTTCTTTATGTCCACATGCTCGATCCTTTCTGTCCACCGCAAACCAGCAGTACAACCACCCAGGTCCCTTTCCACCGTGAATACCGAGGTAAAGTATTCATTAAGCAGCTCCGCCATTTCTAACGGTTCTGCACAAACTTTTCCCCCTTCACCTTTTAAGGGTCCTATGCCTTCACATCTCATCCTTTTACTCTTGACATATTTGTAGAAAGCCTTGGGATTCTCCTTAATCTTACCCGCCAAGGCCTTCTCATGACCCCTCTCGCTCTCCTAATTTCCTTCTTAAGCTCCTTCCTACATCCCGTATACTCCTCTAAATCCTTAACACCTCCTAGCTCTCTGAACCTTCTGTACGCCTCTCTTTTCTTATTCACCAGGTTCATCACAACCTTCGTGCACCACGGTTCCCGTACCCTACCAACACCCCCCTGTCTCATCGGAACGTTGTCATGCAGAGCTCCAGACAAACATTCCTTGAAAATCCTCCACTTTCCTTCGGTACTTTTCCCCAAGAATGCCTCCTTCCAATTTACCCGTCTAATTTCCTCCCTGATGACACTGTATTTCCCTTTACTCCAGAGAAACACTTTCCTAGCCTGCCTGATCCTATCTCTTTCCAATGCTATCGTGAAGGAGATAGAATTATGATCGCTATCCCCAAGATGCTCACCCACCGAGAGATCCTCCACCTGTCCAGGTTCATTAGCCAGCACCAGATCAAGTACAGCCTCTCCTCTAGTAGGCTTATCCACATACTGTGTCAGGAAACTCTCCTGGACACACCTAACAAACTCCTCTCCATCCAAACCCCTAGCCCTAGGGATATTCCAATCTATGTTTGGGAAATTAAAATCTCCCATCACGACAACTCTGTTATTCCTACATCTCTCCAGGATCTGTTTCCCCATCTGCTCCTCAACATCTCTGTTACTATTGGGCGGCCTATAGAAAACACCCAGCAACGTTACCGACCCCTTCCTGTTCCTAACCTCCACCCACAGAGACTCCGTAGTCAATCCCTCCACGGCGTCCACCTTCTCTACAGCCGTGACACTATCCCTGATCAACAGTGCCACTCCCCCCCCTCTCTTGCCTCCCTCCCTGTCTTTCCTGAAACATCTAAAACCCGGCACCTGAAGCACCCAGTCCTGTCCCTGAGACATCCAAGTCTCCGTAATGGCCACCACATCACAATTCGAAGCAGCAATCCACGCTCTGAGCTCATCCACTTTATTCACTACACTCCTGGCATTAAAATAGACACATCTCAGACCTTCAGCCTGAGCACTTCCCTTCTCCATCACTCGTCTAACCTCCCTCTTACCCTGTTTACATTCCTTATCTATTTGCGAGCTAACCTCCTCGCTCTCAGTCCCCTCATTTCGATTCCCTCCCCCCAACCTTTCTAGTTTAAAGTCTCTCCAGTAGCCTTAGCCAACCTTCCCGCCAGGATATTGGTCCCCCTGGGATTCAAGTGCCACCCGTCTTTTTTAAACAGGTCACACCTGCCCCTAAAGAGGTCCCAATGATCCAAGTACCCAAATCCTTGTCCCTTGCTCCAGTCCCTCAGCCACGCATTCATTCTCCACCGATTCCTGTTCTCACTCTCCCACGGCACAGGCAGCAATCCCGAGATTACTACCTTTGCATTCCTCTTTCTCAGCTGTCTACCTAACTCCCTATATTCTCTTTTCATGACCCCTTCCCTCTTCCTACCTATGTCAGCAGTACCTATATGCATCACGACCTTCGGCTCCTCTCCCTCCCCCTTCAGGATTTCTGGGACTCGACCAGAGACATCCCGGACCCCTGCACCAGGGAGGCAAACCACCATCCGAGAGTCCTGTCTGTGTCCGCAAAAACGCCTATCTGACCCCCTCACCGTAGAGTCCCCAATTAGCACTACCCTCCTTTCCTTACCCTTTTGCACTACTGGGCCAGGCTCAGCTCCAGAGACACTGCCACCGCTGCTTCCCCCAGGTGGGCTGTCCACCCCAGTAGTACTCAGACAGGAGTACTTATTATTAAGGGGCACATCCACCGGGGTGCTCACCATCAACCGAGCTTTCTCCTTCCTCACTGTTACCCAGTTACCCTCCTCCCGTGGTCCCGGTGTGACCACCTGCCGATAGCTCCTGTCAATGACCTCCTCACTATCCCTAACCCGGCGAAGGTCCTCGAGCTGCAATTCCAGTTCCCTAACATGGTCCCTTAGGAACCGCAGCTCAACACACCCAGCACAGATATGGTCGTCCGGGAGGCTAGGAGCCTCCAGGACCTCCCACATCCTACATTGGGAACAACATACTGGCCTCACACTCATAATTGCCCCTTTAAACACACAGGGAAAAAAAAAGTGAATGAAAATTTTAAACTTACCTTTCCTCCTCCTGTTTTCTCCAAAGCCCTGCTCTCACTGGGTCTTTTTTTTTAGGTTAGAGGAGGAGGGAGGGTGGGATACTCTACAAGTGTAGAGTGTCGGGATTCCTCTCTGTTCCAATTTATTGGGGAAAAAAAAAAAATCTTTCTCTCCCAGACCTCCCTGCGCGACCACTTCCGGGTTTAGATATTTTTAAAGAAAAAACCCGCGAAAAAGTAAGTTAAAAAATAACAGCGCTTACCCGCAGCACTCCTCTCGCGAATCTCTCCCTCTCTGCTGCACTTCCAAGACGCAATGAGGCCGATTCACTGAGGTGAGTAACTTCTTAAAAAAAAAAATCTCTCTCTCCCAGACCTCCCTGCGCGACCACTTCCGGCTTTAGATATTTTTAAAGAAAAAACCCGCGAAAAAGTAAGTTAAAAAATAACAGCGCTTACCCGCAGCACTCCTCTCGCGAATCTCTCCCTCTCTGCTGCACTTCCAAGACGCAATCTCCTTGCATATTTGTTCCTCAATTTCCCGCTAACTATTTGGGTGCCTATCGTACAACCTTATCAAAGTGATAGCCCCCTTCTCATTTCCACCCATATAGACTCAGTGGCCGAACCCTTGGATATATCCCCTCTCAGTACTGCCGTGATGTTTTCTCTAATCAAAAGTGCAACTCTCCCTCCTCTCTTCCTCCTGTTCTATCTTTCCTATAGCATCTGTACTTTTTGTACTATCCCTATATGTACTATCTGTACTATTCCTATAGCATCTGTACTGTAGCATCTATAATATTTAACATCCAGTCCTGTCCTTCTTGAGAAACATTGAAAGTAGTAGTAGGCCATTCAGCCCATTGAGTCTGTCTACTATTCAACTTGATCATGGCTGATCTTCTATCTCAAAGCCATACTCCCATGCTCTCCCCATGCCCCTTGACACCTATGGTAGGGAGCAACTGAAACAGCACATAATATTCCAGGTGTGGTCGCACCAAGCCCCAGTACAGCTGCAGGAAGACATCCTTGCTCCTGTACTCAAATCCCGTCGCAATGAAGGCCAAACTACCATTTGCCTTCCTAACTGCTTGCTGCAGCTGCAAACTTGCTTTCAGTGACTGGTGTACTCGAACACCCAGGTCCCTTTGTACATCAACATTTCCCAATCTATCACAATTTAAACAATACTCTGTCATTGTTTCTCCTGATGTGGAGATGCCGGCGTTGGACTGGGGTAAACACAGTAAGAAGTTTAACAACACCAGGTTAAAGTCCATCAGGTTTATTTGGTAGCAAAAGCCACACAAGCTTTCGGAGCTCTAAGCCCCTTCTTCAGGTGAGTGGGAATTCTGTTCACAAACAGAGCTTATAAAGACACAGACTCAATTTACATGAATAATGGTTGGAATGCGAATACTTACAACTAATCAAGTCTTTAAGAAACAAAACAATGTGAGTGGAGAGAGCATCAAGACAGGCTAAAAAGATGTGTATTGTCTCCAGACAAGACAGCCAGTGAAACTCTGCAGGTCCACGCAACTGTGGGAGTTACAAATAGTGTGACATGAACCCAATATCCTGGTTGAGGCCGTCCTCGTGTGTGCGGAACTTGGCTATCAGTTTCTGCTCAGCGACTCTGCGCTGTCGTGTGTCGCGAAGGCCGCCTTGGAGAACGCTTACCCGAATATCAGAGGCCGAATGCCCGTGACCGCTGAAGTGCTCCCCAACAGGAAGAGAACAGTCTTGCCTGGTGATTGTCGAGCGGTGTTCATTCATCCGTTGTCGCAGCGTCTGCATAGCACTTCAACGGTCACGGGCATTCGGCCTCTGATATTCGGGTAAGCGTTCTCCAAGGCGGCCTTCGCGACACACGACAGCGCAGAGTCGCTGAGCAGAAACTGATAGCCAAGTTCCGCACACACGAGGACGGCCTCAACCGGGATATTGGGTTCATGTCACACTATTTGTAACTCCCACAGTTGCGTGGACCTGCAGAGTTTCACTGGCTGTCTTGTCTGGAGACAATACACATCTTTTTAGCCTGTCTTGATGCTCTCTCCACTCACATTGTTTTGTTTCTTAAAGACTTGATTAGTTGTAAGTATTCGCATTCCAACCATTATTCATGTAAATTGAGTCTGTGTCTTTATAAGCTCTGTTTGTGAACAGAATTCCCACTCACCTGAAGAAGGGGCTTAGAGCTCCGAAAGCTTGTGTGGCTTTTGCTACCAAATAAACCTGTTGGACTTTAACCTGGTGTTGTTAAACTTCTTACATTGTTTCTCCATCCAAAGTGGATAACTTCACATTTATCCAAGTTATAATGCCTCTGTCCACTCACTCAATTCATCTAAATTGCCTTGACTTCTACTTCCCCCTCACCACTCACAATTCCACCTAGTTGTGTCATCAACAAACTTGGAAATATTACATTTGATTCCCTCATCCAAATCATTGATATATATTATGAATAGCTGTGTCAAAAGCAGTGATCCCTGTGTACCCCACTAGTCACTGCCTTCCACTCCAAAAAATATCCATTTATTCCTACTTCTGACTGCTAACCAATTCTCAATCATATCAATATATTACTCCCAATCCCATGTGTTTTAATTTTGCACACTAACTTCTGAAAATACAAATACATCACATCCACTGTTTCACCCTTATCCACTAGTTACATCCTCAAAAAACGTCAGTGGGTTTGTCAAACATGATTTCCTTTTCATAAACTCATGTTGACTTTGCCTAATCCTGTTGATATTTCCTAAGTTGTCCTGTTAACACATCCTTTATAATGCACTAACATTTTTCGTACTACTGATGTAGGATTCTATGATTCTATGATTAGGCTAACCATTATGCAAGTCCCTGTTTGCTCCCTCCTTTTTTAAAATAGTGGGGTTACATTTACTACACTCCAATTGAAGGATGACAGCTAATTGATCCACAATTTCCATGACCACCTTCGTTAGTACCCCTGGGATATGGGTTATTTATCGGCTTTCAGTCCCATTGATTTCCACCTTTTTAAAAAAACTAATAATCACAAGGATTTTCCTGGCAGCAACAGTAACAAGGAGTTAAAAAGGCCTGAAGGGTAGAAAATCGGCCTAGCAATGGTAACAAGAATTTAAAAAGACCTGTAAGGTCTCCTCAGCAACAGCAGCATTTCCAGGCAAGCCTCGAAAAGTGATCAGGGCATTCCGAAGGCATGAGAGCATCTAAAGATGCGAATTGCTCTACAAGTACAACAGATTACCTAGATGACTGTGATTAAAATGTTAAGTTCGCCAAGCAGGAACAGTTTACATAAAATGATTCCAGGGCTTTAGAAATGCTAAGGTCCACAAATTTGAGACATGTAGGCATTTGACTTTCAAGTTTGAAATAACAAATGGGGAAACAGTATAACCTCCTCAGAAGCAGACAGGCCTGTTCACACCCCACAGCCAGAGTCAGTCTGGCACTCACAGCAAGGACCCATTTCACAGCCATGGGTCCTGTAACATCATTTACTCCTCAGAGATGCTATAGTGTTGCATCTAAGTCTTAGAGCCAAGGCATTGCAGGAAGACCTTTGTAATGGCAGTTTAAATATATTCACTGGACCAGAAAAATATGCTTTTCCTTGTGCTGTACTGTTCTATTTTCCAAACAACATCCAAATAAATAAATCTATAAGTCAAATCCAGCTTATAGTTAGCACACAATACAGCCCTGTATTGTGTGCTAACTATAAGCTGGATTTGACTTAGATTTATTTATTTGGATGTTGTTTGGAAAATAGAACAGTACAGCACAAGGAAAAGCCCTTTGGCTCACCAAACCTGCGCCATCACATGATACCTTTCTAAACTAAAGGCCTTTTGCATTTTTGAAGTCTGTATCCCTCTATTCGCTGCCTATTCATGTATCTGTCAAGATGCCTCTGAAACGTTGCTATTGTATCTGCTTCTACCACCTCCTCTGGCAGCGCATTCCAGGCACTTACCACCCTCTGTACAAAAAACATACCTATCACATCTTCTTTAAACATTCCCCCTTTTACCTTAAATCTAGGTCCCCTAGTAATTGACATTTCTACCTTGGGAAAGAGACTCCGACTATCCATGCCTCTCATAATTTTATAAATCTTTATCCGGTCACCCCTCAGCTTTTGACTTGCAAGTGAAAACAAACCAAGTTTGTCCAATCTCTTCCCATAGCTAACACCCTCCAGGAAACATCCTGGTTAACCTTTTCTGTACCCTCGCCAAAGCCTCCACGTTCTTCTGGTAGTGTGGCGACCAGAACTGTATGCAGCATTCCAAATGTGGCATAGTTAAGTTCTATAGCGCTGAAACATGACTTGCCATTGTGTATACTCTATGGAACGAGGGGTAATTTCTACATAAACTGTGTGTGCTTAATTATTGATGCTTAAGTGTTTTACAGCTATGTAGTCCTTTTCATGTGTAATTTTTTTAAAGTTAATAAATATTCTTTAATAATTGTGATATAATGACTGGACAGGTTCCTCACTGGGGTTGCACAGGACTCCTCACGATATTCCCAAAAATCTATATAGCACCGCAAACTGGTGTTTCAAGTTGGGACACCCTCTCATGTAGTTTCATCATGTTTCATGATCTACAAGAGCTAAGAAGGCCAAGATAATGGAAAGCATAGCAATGCATTTAAATGTATCAGAGGAAGTAGCCAGACCCAATATTTCAATAAATGAGGTAATTGGATTAGCTAAACTTCAATTACAAAGAGACATTGAAATTGGGAAGCTAGAGAGGCAGGAAAAAGAGAGGGAAAGAGAAGAATATGAAAAGGGGAGCGGAAACAAGAGAAAAGGGAGAGTAAGTTCAAAAGTGAAAAGGAGCAAGCCACAAGGGAAGAATGAGAGAGAGAGCAAGATTTCAGTGAGGAGCTGGGAAGAGTCATAGAGGTTTACAGCAAGGATACATGTGAGAAGAGCGTGATTGTAAAGAGCGAGATTTCAGTGAAGAGAGCGCGGTTTTTATCAAGCAAGATTTCAGTGAGGAGTGTGATTGTAAAGAGCGAGATGTCAGTGAGGGGAGCGCGGATTTAACGAGCGAGATTTCAGTGAGGAGCGTGATTGTAAAGAGCAAGATTTCAATGACGACAGGGTGATCGTGAAGAGCGAGATTTCAGTGAGCAGCGTGATTCTAAAGTGTGAGATTTCAGTAAGGAGAGCGTGATTGTAAAGAGCGTGATTTCAGTGAGGGGAGCGCGGTTTTACCGAGCGAGATTTCAGTGAGGAGTATGATTGTAAAGTGTGACATTTCAGTGAGGAGCTTGATTGTAAAGATCGAGATTTCAGTTGGAACAGCGTGATTGTAGAGAGTGAGATTTCAGTGAGGAGAGCATGCTTTTATCGAGCGAGATTTCAGTGAGGACATAAGAACATAAGAAATAGGAGCAGGAGTAGGCCATCTAGCCCCTCGAGCCTGCCCCGCCATTCAATAAGATCATGGCTGATCTGAAGTGAATCAGTTCCACTTACCCGCCTGCTCCCCATAACCCTTAATTCCCTTACCGATCAGAAATCCATCTATCCATGACTTAAACATATTCAGCGAGGTAGCCTCCACCACTTCAGTGGGCAGAGAATTCCAGAGTTTCACCACCCTCTGAGAGAAGAAGTTCCTCCTCAACTCTGTCCTAAACTGACCCCCCTTTATTTTGAGGCTGTGCCCTCTAGTTCTGGTTTCCTTTCTAAGTGGAAAGAATCTCTCCACTTCTACCCTATCCAGCCCCTTCATTATCTTATATGCCTCTATAAGATCACCCCTCAGCCTTCTAAACTCTAACGAGTACAAACCTAATCTGCTCAATCTCTCCTCATAATCTACACCCCTCATCTCTGGTAACAACCTGGTGAACTTCTCTGCACTCCCTCCAAGGCCAATATAGCCTTTCGCAAGTAAGGGGACCAAAACTGCACAGTATTCCAGCTGCGGCCTCACCAATGCCTTGTACAGATGCAGCAAGACATCTCTGCTTTTATATTCTATCTCCCTCGCGATAAATGCCAACATCCCATTTGCCTTCTTGATCACCTGCTGTACCTGCAGACTGAGTTTTTGCGACTCATGCACAAGGACCCCCAGGTCCCTTTGCACAGTAGCATGTTGTAATTTTTTTCCATTTAAATAATAACCCAATTTGCTATTATTTCTTCCAAAGTGAATAACCTTGCATTTGCCAACGTTATACTCCATCTGCCAGATCCTCGCCCACTCACAGCCTATTCAAATCCCTCTGCAGACCTTCCGCTTCCTCCACGCAATTCACTTTCCCACTTATCTTCGTGTCGTCAGCAAACTTTGTTACCCTACACTCAGTCCCCTCCTCCAGATCATCTATGTAAATAGTAAACAGTTGAGGCCCCAGTACTGATCCCTGCGGCACGCCACTAGTCACCATCTGCCGACCAGAAAAGCACCCATTTATTCCAACTCTCTGCTTCCTGTTGGATAGCCAATCCCCAATCCACGCTAACACCCTACCCCCAACTCCGTGTGCCCCAATCTTCTGCAGCAACCTTTTGTGAGGCACCTTATCGAATGCCTTTTGGAAATCCAAAAACACCGCATCTACCGGTTCTCCTCCGTCAACCGCACTAGTCACATCCTCATAAAAATCCAGTAAGTTCGTCAAACACGACTTTCCTCTCATGAATCCATGCTGCGTCTGCTTGATCGAACCATTCTTATCCAGATGGCCCGCTATTTCTTCTTTAATGATGGATTCCAGCATTTTCCCAACTACAGACGTCAAGCTAACCCACCTTTTGTCTACTTCCTTTTCTAAACAGCGGCGTAACAGTAGCCGTTTTCCAATCAGCTGGTACTACCCCAGAGTCCAGTGAATTTTGATAAAAAACCACTAACGCATCCGCTATTACCTCTGACATTTCTTTCAGTACCCTGGGATGCATTCCATCCGGGCCCGGGGACTTGTCCACCTTCAGTCCCGTTAGTCTACCAAGCACTGCCTCTCTAGTAACAATAATTGTATTGAGTACCTCTCCTCCTTATCGAGCGCGATTTCAGTGTGAGCGTGATTTTATCGAGCGCGATTTCAGTGTGAGCGTGATTTTATCGAGCGAGATTTCAGTGAGGAGCGTGGTTTTATCGAGCGCGATTTCAGTGTGAGCGTGATTTTATCGAGCGCGATTTCAGTGTGAGTGTGATTTTATTGAGCGAGATTTCAGTGTGAGCGTGATTTTATCGAGCGAGATTTCAGTGTGAGCGTGATTTTATCAAGCGAGATTTCAGTGTGAGCGTGATTTTATCAAGCGAGATTTCAGTGTGAGCGTGATTTTATCGAGCGAGATTTCAGTGAGGAGCGTGATAGTAAAGAGCGTAGTTTCAGTGAGGAGCATGATCTAAAGAGCGAGATTTAAGTGAGGAGAGTGTGATTGTAAAGAACGAGATTTCTGTGAGGAGAGGGTAGTTTTATCAAGCGAGATTTCATGAGGAGAGTGATTGTAAAGAGCGAGATTTCAGTGAGGACAGCGTGATTGTAAAGGGCGAGATTTCTGTGAGGAGAGTGTGACTGTAAAGAGCGAGATTTCAGTGAGGAGAGCGTGATTGTAAAGAGCGAGATTTCAGTGAGGAGAGCGTGATTGTAAAGAGCGAGATTTCATGAGGAGAGCGTGATTGTAAAGAGCGAGATTTCAGTGAGGAGAGCGTGGTTTGATCGAGCAAGATTTCAGTGAGGAGAGCATGATTGTAAAGGACGAGATTTCTGTGAGGAGAGCGTGATTGTAAAGAGCCTGGTTTCAGTGAGGAGCGTGATTGTAAAGAATGAGATTTCTGAGGGGACAGGGTGGTTTTATCAAGCGAGATTTCATGAGGAGAGCGTGATTGTAAAGAGCGAGATTTCATGAGGAAAGCGTGATTGTAAAGAGCGAGATTTCAGTGAGGACTGGGTGGTTTTATCGAGTGAGATTTCAGTGAGGAGAGCGTGATTGTTGAGAGCAAGATTTCAGTGAAGACAGCGTGATTTCAGTGAGGAGAGCGCGATTGTAAAGAGCGAGATTTCAGTGAGGAGCGTGATTTTATCGAGCGGGATTTGAGTGAGGAGTGTGGTTTTATCGAGCGAGATTTCAGTGAGGGGAGCCATTTGTAAAGAGCAGAATTTCAGTGAGGAGCGTGAGACTGTAAAGAACGAGATTTCTGTGAGGACAGGGTGGTTTAATCGAGCAAGATTTCATGAGGCAAGCGTGATTGTAAAGAGCGAGATTTCATGAGGAGAGCATGATTTTAAAGAACAAGATTTCAGTGAGAAGCGTGATTGTAAAGAACGAGATTTCAGTGAGGACAGCATCGTTTTATCGAGCGAGATTTCAGTGAGGTGAGTGTGATTGTAAAGAGCGAGATTTCTGTGAGGAGAGCGTAATTGTAAAGAGCGAAATTTCAGTGAGGAGAGCGTGGTTTTATCGAGCGAGATTTCAGTGAGGAGCGTGATCCAAAGAGCAAGATTTCAGTGAGGAGCGTGATAGTAAAGAGAGTGGTTTCAGTGAGGAGCATGATCTAAAGAGCGAGATTTCAGTGAGGAGAGCGTGATTGTAAAGAGCGAGATTTCAGTGAGGAGAGCGTGATTGTAAAGAGCGAGATTTCAGTGAGGACAGCGTGATTGTAAAGAGCGAGATTTCAGTGAGGAGAGCGTGATTGTAAAGAGCGAGATTTCAGTGAGGAGAGCGTGATTGTAAAGAGCGAGATTTCAGTGAGGACAGCGTGATTGTAAAGAGCGAGATTTCAGTGAGGAGAGCGTGATTGTAAAGAGTGAGATTTCAGTGAGGAGAGCGTGATTGTAAAGAGCGAGATTTCAGTGAGGACAGCGTGATTGTAAAGAGCGAGATTTCAGTGAGGAGAGCGTGATTGTAAAGAGCGAGATTTCAGTGAGGAGAGCGTGATTGTAAAGAGCGAGATTTCAGTGAGGACAGCGTGATTGTAAAGAGCGAGATTTCAGTGAGGAGAGCGTGATTGTAAAGAGCGAGATTTCAGTGAGGACAGCGTGATTGTAAAGAGCGAGATTTCAGTGAGGAGAGCGTGATTGTAAAGAGCGAGATTTCAGTGAGGAGAGCGTGATTGTAAAGAGCGAGATTTCAGTGAGGAGAGCGTGATTGTAAAGAGCGAGATTTCAGTGAGGAGAGCGTGATTGTAAAGAGCGAGATTTCAGTGAGGACAGCGTGATTGTAAAGAGCGAGATTTCAGTGAGGACAGCGTGATTGTAAAGAGCGAGATTTCAGTGAGGAGAGCGTGATTGTAAAGAGCGAGATTTCAGTGAGGAGAGCGTGATTGTAAAGAGCGAGATTTCAGTGAGGACAGCGTGATTGTAAAAAGCGACATTACAGTTGAGGAGCATGGTTTTATCGAGCGAGATTTCAGTGAGGGAGCCATTTGTAAAGAACAAGGTTACAGTGAGGAGCGTGATAGTAAAGAGCGTAGTTTCAGTGGGAGCGTGATCTAAAGAGCGAGTTTTAAGTGAGGAGAGTGAGATTGTAAAGAGCGAGATTTCTGTGATGGCAGGGTGGTTTTATCAAGCGAGATTTCATGAGGACAGCGTGATTGTAAAGTGCGAGATTGCAGTGAAGAATGTGATTGTAAAGTGCGAGATTGCAGTGAGGAATGTGATTGTAAAGAGCGTGATTTCAGTGAGGAGAGCGTGATTGTAAAGAGCGAGATTTCAGTGAGAGCGCAGTTTTATCGAGTGAGATTTCAGTGAGGAGAGCGTGATTGTAAAGAGTGAGATTTCAGTGAGGAGAGCGTGATTGTAAAGAGTGAGATTTCAGTGAGGAAAGCGTGATTGTAAAGAGCGAGATTTCAGTGAGGAGAGCGTGATTGTCGAGAGCGAGATTTCAGTGAGGAGAGCGTGGTTTGATCGAGCGAGATTTCAGGGCGGAGCGTGTGATTGTAAAGAGCGAGATTTCAGTGAGGAGAGCGTGATTGTAAAGAGCGTGATTTCAGTGAGGAGAGCGTGATTGTAAAGAGCGTGATTTCAGTGAGCAGAGCGTGAATGTGAAGAGCGAGATTTCAGTGAGGAGAGTGATTGTAAAGAGTCCAATTTCTGTGAGAACAGGATGGTTTTATCGAGCGAGATTTCATGAGGAGAGCATGATTGTAAAGAGCGAGATTTCAGTGAGGAGAACATGATTGTAAAGAGCGAGATTTCAATGAGGAGAGGGTGATTGTGAAGAGTGAGATTTCAGTGAGGAGAGCGTGATTGTCGAGAGCGAGATTTCAGCGAGGACAGCATGATAGTCGGTGGCGAGATTTCAGTGAGGACAGCGTGATTGTAAACAACGAGATTTCAGTGAGGAGAGCGTGATTGTAAAAGAGCGAGATTTCAATGAGGAGAGCGTGATTGTCGAGAGCGAGATTTCAGCGAGGACAGCGTGATTGTAAACAGCGAGATTTCAGTGAGGAGAGCGTGATTGTAAACAGCGAGATTTCAGTGAGGAGAGCGTGAATGTGAAGAGCGAGATTTCAGTGAGGAGAGCGTGATTGTAAAGAGCGAGATTTCGGAGAGGAGAGCGTGATTGTAAAGAGCGAGATTTCAGTGAGGAGAGTGTGATTGTAAAAAGCGAGATTTCAGTGAGGAGAGCGTGATTGTAAACAGCGAGATTTCAGTGAGGAGAGCGTGATTGTAAAGAGTGCAATTTCTGTGAGAACAGGATGGTTTTATCGAGCGAGATTTCCTGAGGAGAGGGTGATTGTAAAGAGCGAGATTTCAGTGAGGACAGCATGATTGTAAAGAGCGAGATTTCAGTGAGGAAAGTGTGATTGTAAACAGCGATATTTTAGTGAGGACAGCGTGATTGTAAACAGCGAGATTTCAGTGAGGAGAGCGTGATTGTAAAGGGCGAGATTTCAGTGAGGAGAGCGTGAATGTGAAGAGCGAGATTTCAGTGAGGACAGCATGATTGTAAAGAGCGAGATTTCAGTGAGGAAAGTGTGATTGTAAACAGCGATATTTTAGTGAGGACAGCGTGATTGTAAAGAGCGAGATTTCAGTGAGGAGAGCGTGAATGTGAAGAGCAAGATTTCAGTGAGGACAGCGTGATTGTAAAGAGCGTGATTTCAGTGAGGAGAGTGATTGTAAAGAGTGCAATTTCTGTGAGAACAGGATGGTTTTATCGAGCGAGATTTCATGAGGAGAGCGTGATTGTCGAGAGCGAGATGAATAGAACTCTGCAGCTCTAAGCTGATAGCACAGTTGTAAGGCAGACGCAAGGGATTTCTCAGGGTCAGACGAGTGTCACGTGGGTTCACGTCGGTGGGTATCATTCTCCTTACTCATTGTCCACCATTCGGTTGCTGGGCAAAAGAAGGGAGGCAACGTCCGTAATTAATGACAAATGAAATCCCATGAGGTCCAGATGTGTATTGTTATTGGCTGGAGTTAATGACAGGATGATTATTGTACTAATGTTCGCTGGATAATGTCCACCAGAAAGTTGGGCAATGTGATTTTGGGAATGTACAACTGCCTTCATGGGGACATTGTTCTTCAGAGTGATATTGGACTGCCCGCATTCTATGCTTTGAGTGCTGGGCTACTTCATATCATTCTCCCATTTGATCGTTTGGTTACATAAAGTCATGTCTTAAAATCGGTACACTGCATTTCATGAGTCTCTGTATTAGCTTAAGTTTAGCAATACATAGCCTCAAGAGGAAAACCCCCGTCAACAATGTGGTATGTCCCAGGTCTTGCCGCTTACACTGCTAAAATTAGCTCTAAATGTATAATACGTTAAAAAATTTAATACAGGAAAAACCCGTACAATCTGCTTCACAACCCCAGCCTTGGGGCCCTTTTGTACAAATGCAGATGAACTTCATTCAAATGCCCAAGTGTATGAGTTTTAATTATGTATTGGTAATTGTAGATCTATTTCCTAGATGGATAGAAGCATTTCCTAACCGATGAAATGATACAGTAACGGTAGCCATAAGACATAGGAGCAGAATTAGGCCACTCGGTCCATCGAGTCTGCTCCATCATTCAATGATGGCTGGTGTTTTTCTCATCTCCATTCTCCATTTTCCCCATAACCCCTGACCCCTTTATTAATCAAGAACCTATCCTGGAGACACTCAATGACCTGGCCTCCACAGCCTTCTGCGGCAAAGAGTTCCACAGATTCATCACTCTCTGGCTGAAGAAATTCCTCCTCATGTCTGTTTTAAAGAATCGTCCCTTTAGCCTGAGGTTGTGCCCTCTGGTTCTAGCTTTTCCTACTCGTGGAAACATCCTCTCCATGTCCACTCTATCCAGGCCTTGCAGTATCCTGTTAAGTTTCAATAAGATCCCCAGTCATCCTTCTAAACTCCAACGAGTACAGACCCAGAGTCCTCAACCGTTCCTCATACGACAAACTCTTCTTCATTCCAGGGATCATTCTTGTGAACCTCCTCTGGACCCTTTCCAAGGCCAGCACATCCTTCCTGAGATACGGGGCCCAAAACTGCTCACAACACTCCAAATGGGGTCTGACCAGAGCCTTATACAGCCTCAGAAGTACATCCCTGCTCTTATATTTTAGCCCTCTAGACATGAATGCTAACATTGCATTTGCCTTCCTAACTGCCGACTGAACCTGCACGTTAACCTTAAGAGAAGCCAAGGTTTTACTAAGAGAAATCGTGCCTAGATTGGACATTCCTACATCATGTCAAGTGACAATGGGTGACATTTTTCGGGTCGAGTGGTTAAGGAGCTCATGAAGGGACTCCAATGTAAACAGTAACTGTCCTGCCCCTATCACCCATAATCTACGGGAGCAGTAAAAAGACAGAATGACATTCTGAAAACCAAAATAGTCAAATTGTGTAGCGAGACTGGTCTAAAGTGGCCAGAGGCTTGCCCATTACACTTACGATACTGAGGTCAAGCCCTCAAGTAAATTACTGCACTGCACTAACTAAATCTTTGAAGGGCTTTCATTAACAGCAAGACCTGCCACGTTTACCAGCCAGGGGACTACGTATTTGTGAAGGTTTACCAAGGGAGGAATTGTCTGGACCACACCAGGTGTTGCTGACCATTCACAGCACTGAAGCTTGAAGGGGAGCTGACTTGGATATACTCTTCGCACTGCAAGTGAGCCCCCACACCAGAATGTTTGAACTCTGTTTAATTGTGCTGATTTGTGCAGTGACTCCATATAGTATCGTAGAGGCCTGGGCTGCAAAGCCATAGCCTCACAAGGGAATCAGACTAATTGCTGTTTCTGTACCCACTTTCCCATTACTGCCTCCTCCCCAGAACTGAGTTCGCTTGAGTTCCCTTTGAATACTTCCTGGAATAAGGACCAAATAGGAGTCCAAATTAGAAATATGTCAACTTGGAGGCACCAGCCAACCTCAATAGTGCCAAAGGGAGGAACACCTGTGTGTTTGCAGGAATTTCACCAAGGGAATCTTAGAGTAGGAAGTACAGACCTTAGTCATTGCCAGTATCTTGCTGACTACAGTGCCAGTGAGGCGCGATTCTGGTTCTCAAGCCCTGCTGCTAACATCACCAGCATTTGGGAATGCCGGGCAACAGAATCCGCCTGTCAAGCATCTCTCTCATGGGACGAGTCAGTCCCCACATACAAAAATGGTACCTGCAGCTGCCAGTGGGTCTACAATCTCACCTATAGTGGTACTTGGTGGCTGTGGTCATCTAACACCAGGTTTAGCAGGACCAACTCATAGAAGCCCTACAGTACAGAAAGAGGCCATTCGGCCCATCGAGTCTGCACCGACCACAATCCCACCCAGGCCGTACCCCCATATCCCTACATATTTTACCCACTAATCCCTCTAACCTACACATCTCAGGACACTAAAGGGGCAATTTTAGCATAGCCAATCAACCTAACCCGCACATCTTTGGATCTTAACTCCATTGTTTGTGGTTGGGAGACCCAGGGCAAGTGTTGGAACCTAACTGCCCTTCAGGCACCGAGGCTCGGATGAACCTGTAGAGTTAAGTGGCATCAATTCAATTCCTCATTAGCCTCCGAATGGATGACCTTTTGTCAAAACCACACTCGCTAGTACCCCATTCTTGCGCTTCCAGGATTCTTTTGACTTAGCGGCCCCAATGCCTATAAGATGTTACCTTTAGACTGGGCTGGCACATGCACCATAGGGTATATAGCCCCTGAAACTTATGCCATGGACCGCATCTATGCCGACTCAATTCATAATCACGTCCCTTTTGGTGGGAGACACCACAAATGTGATGTCCCAAACCCTCTTGTCATTAGGGGTGCCGGGTTACCCAGTTTTTGAGGGCCCTGTTCCCTAGTCTGGGTGTAGCCCCGTTAGAGAGAGTTATCATCAATATCTCAGCCACTATGGAAAGGATAGAAAATAACACAGTGGACGCTATCCAAACCCTGCAATCTGAGATTCAGTCCCTGTCTAAGGTGGTCATACAGAACCATATGGCTTTGGGCTTTCTCCTAGCAACCCAGGGAGGCGTATGCACGGCCATTAATGAGTCTTGTTGTTTCAATCATAGCCAAACCAGACGCATAGACACAGATGTTAAAATCATACATGATCAGTTGCAGGTCTTGCATCAAATAGCAGAGGAAAATCCTTTTGACTGGCGGGGGGGCTGCCTGATGTAGCAGAATTGTTAGGGAGCTTCCTCAAATACATCCTAAAGTATGCCCTAATCATTCTAGTGATAGTCATTGTAATTTATGTCCTAATTCAATTGGCACTCTGCTGCTGCAGAGCCATGATGTGGAGATGCCGGCGTTGGACTGGGGTAAACACAGTAAGAGCTTTAACAACACCAGGTTAAAGTCCAACAGGTTTATTTGGTAGCAAATGCCATTAGCTTTCGGAGCGCTGCTCCTTCGTCAGATGGCATGGATATCTGCTCTCAAACAGGGCACAGAGACAAAAAATCAAGTTACAGAATACTGATTAGAATGTGAATCTTTACAGCTAATCAGGTCTTAAAGATACAGACAATGTGAGTGGAGGGAGCATTAGGCACAGGTTAAAGGAATGTATATTGCCTCCAGACAGGACAGCTAGTGAGATTCTGCAAGTCCAGGACGCCAGCTGTGGGGGTTACCGATAGTGTGACATGAACCAAGATCCTGGTTTAGGCTGTCCTCATGTGTGCGGAACTTGGCTATCAGTTTCTGCTCAGCGACTCTGCGCTGTCGTGTGTCATGAAGGCCGCCTTGGAGAACGCTTACCCGAAGATCAGAGGCTGAATGCCCGTGACCGCTGAAGTGCTCCCCCACAAGAAGAGAACAATCTTGCCTGGTGATTGTCGAGCGGTGTTCATTCATCCGTTATCGTAGCGTCTGCATGGTTTCCCCAATGTACCATGCCTCGGGACATCCTTTCCTGCAGCGTATCAGGTAGACAATGTTGGCCGAGTTGCAAGAGTAGGTACCGTGTACCTGGTAGATGGTGTTCTCACGTGAGATGATGGCATCCGTGTCGATGATCTGGCACGTCTTGCAGAGGTTGCTGTGGTAGGGTCGTGTGGTGTCATGGTCACTGTTTTCCTGAAGGCTGGGTAGTTTGCTGCGGACAACGGTCTGTTTGAGGTTGTGCGGTTGTTTGAAGGCAAGAAGTGGGGGTGTGGGGATGGCCTTGGCGAGATGTTCATCAATGACATGTTGAAGGCTCCGGGGGAGATGCCGTAGCTTCTCCACTCCGGGGAAGTACTGGACGACGAAGGGTACTCTGTCCACCGTGTCCCGTGTTTGTCTTCTGAGGAGGTCGGTGCAGTTTTTTGCTGTGGCATGTCGGTCGGAACTGTCGATCGATGAGTCGAGCGCCATATCCTGTTCTTATGGGGGCATCTTTCAGCGTCTGGAGGTGTCTGTTGCGATCCTCCTCATCTGAGCAGATCCTGTATATACGGAGGGCTTGTCCATAGGGATGGTTTCTTTAACGTGTTTAGGGTGGAAGCTGGAGAAGTGGAGCATCGTGAGGTTATCTGTGGGCTTGCGGTACACAGTGAGGTGCTGAGGTGACCATCCTTAATGGAGATGCATGTGTCCAAGAATGCAACCGATTCCGGAGAGTAGTCCATGGTGAGTCTGATGGTGGGATGGAACTTGTTGATGTCATCATATAGTTGTTTCAGTGATTGCTCACCATGAGTCCAAAGGACGAAAATGTCATCGACGTATCTAGTGTATACATAGAACAGTACAGCACAGAACAGGCCCTTCGGCCCACGATGTTGTGCCGAGCTTTGTCTGAAACCCAGATCAAGCTATTTCCTCCCTATCATCCTGAAGTACTCTATGTGCCTATCCAATAGCTTCTTAAATGTTCCTAAAGTTTCTGACTCCACTATCACTGCAGGCAGTCCATTCCACACCCCAACCACTCTCTGAATAAAAAACCTACCTCGGACATCCTTCCTATATCTCCCACCATGAACCCTATAGTTATGCCCCCTAGTTACCACTCCATTCACCCGAGGAAATAGTCTTTGAATGTTCACTCTATCTATCCCCCTCATCATCTTATAAACCTCTATCAAGTCCTTATCAAACCTTATCAACCTCCTCCGCTCCAAAGAGAAAAGCCCAAGTTCCCTCAACCTTTCCTCATAAGACCTACCCTCCAAACCAGGCAGCATCCTGGTAAATCTCCTTTGCACTCTTTCCAGTGTCTCCACATCCTTCTTGTAGTGAGGTGACCAGAACTGCACACAATATTCCAAATGTGGTCTCACCAAGGTCCTGTACAGTTGCAGCATAACCCCACGGCTCTTAAACTCAAACCCCCTGTTAATGAACGCCAACACACTATAGGCCTTCTTCACGGCTCTATCCACTTGAGTGGCAACTTCAGAGATCTATGGATATGAACCCCAAGATCTCTCTGTTCCTCTACATTCTTCAGAACCCTACCTGTGACCCTGTAATCCACATTTAAATTTGTCCTCCCAGAATGAATCACCTCGCATTTGTCAGGGTTAAACTCCATTTGCCATTTTTCAGCCCAGCTCTGCATCCTATCTATATCTCTTTGCAGCCTACAACAGCCCTCCACCTCATCCACTACTCCACCAATCTTGGTGTCATCAGTAAATTTACTGATCCACCCTTCAGCCCCCTCCTCCAAGTCATTTATAAAAATGACAAATAGCAGAGGACCAAGCACTGATCCCTGTGGCACTCCGCTGGTAACCGGTTTCCAGTCTGAAAATTTTCCATCCACCACCACCCTCTGTCTTCTGTTAGAATAGTATTTGCTACCAAATAAACCTGTTGGACTTTAACCTGGTGTTGTGAGACTTCTTACTGTGCTTACCCCAGTCCAACGCCGGCATCTCCACATTCTGTTAGATAGCCAGTTACCTATCCAATCGGCCAAACTTACCTCTATCCCACACATCCTTACTTTCCTCATAAGCCGACCATGGGGGACTTTATCAAATGCCTTACTAAAATCCATGTATATGACATCAACTGCACTACCTTCATCTACATACTTAGTTACCTCCTCAAAAAATTCTATCAAATTTGTGAGGCAAGACTTGCCCTTCACAAATCCGTGCTGACTATCCCGGATTAAGCTGCATCTTTCTAAATGGTCGTAAATCCTATCCCTAAGGACCTTTTCCATCAATTTACCGACCACCGAAGTAAGACTAACCGGCCTATAATTACCAGGGTCATTTCTATTCCCTTTCTTAAACAGAGGAACAACATTCGCCACTCTCCAGTCCTCTGGCACCACCCCCGTGGACAGTGAGGACGCAAAGATCAAAGCCAAAGGCTCTGCTATCTCATCCCTTGCCTCCCAAAGAATCCTAGGATATATTTCATCAGGCCCAGGGAACTTATCAACCTTCAGTTTATTCAAAATTGCTAGTACATCTTCCCTCCGAACATCTACTTCCTCCAGCCTATCAGCCTGTGACACCCTCTCTTCCTCAAAAACATGGCCCCTCTCCTTGGTGAACACCGAAGAAAAGTATTCATTCATCACCTCTCCTATCTCTTCTGACTCCATGCACAAATTCCCACTGCCGTCCTTGACCAGCCCCAGCCTCACCCTGGTCATTCTTTTATTCCTCACATCAGAGTAAAAAGCCTTGGGGTTTTCCTTGATCCGACCCGCCAAGGACTTCTCATGGCCCCTCCTCGCTCTCCTAAGCCCCTTTTTCAGCTCATTTCTTGCTAACTTGTAACCCTCCATCGAACCAACTGAACCTTGTTTTCTCAACCTAACATACGCTTCCTTCTTCCTCTTGACAAGACATTCCACCTCTTTTGTGAACCATGGTTCCCTCACTCGGCCATTTCCTCTCTCCCTGACAGGGACATACCTATCAAGGACACGCAGTATTTGTTCCTTGAAAAAGTTCCACTTTTCATTAGTGCCTTTCCCTGACAATTTTTGTTCCCATCCCATGCTTCCTAATTCCCGCCTGATTGCATCATAATTACCTCTCCCCCAATTGTAAACTATGCCCTGGCGCATGGCCCTCTCCCTCTCCATTGCAATAACAAAAGACACCGAATTGTGGTCACTATCTCCAAAGTGCTCTCCCACAACCAAATCCAACACTTGGCCCGGCTCATTTCCCAGTACCAAATCCAATGTGGCCCCACCTCTTGTCGGCTTATCCACATATTGTGTCAGGAACCCCTCCTGCACACACTGCACAAAAACTGCCCCATCCGACCTATAAAGGGTCCAATCAATATTTGGAAAGTTAAAGTCCCCCATGACAACTACCCTGTGACCCCCACACCTATCCATAATCTGCTTAGCAATTTCTTGCTCCACATCTCTATTACTATTTGGGGGCCTATAGTAAACTCCTAACAACGTGACCGCTCCTTTCCTATTCCTAACCTCAGCCCATATTACCTCTGTAGGCAGATCCCCTTCGAAATGCCTTTCTGCAGCCGTTTCACTCTCCTTGATTAACAGTGCCACTCCTCCACCTCTTTTACCAGCTACCCTACACTTACTGAAACATCTATACCCCGGAACTTCCAACAACCATTCCTGTCCTTGTTCTACCCATGTCTCCGTAATGGCCACAACATCGTAGTCCCAAGTGCCAATCCACGCCCCAAGTAATTATGAGGACGGCCTAAACCGGGATGTTGGATTTATGTCACATTATCAGTGACCCCCACAGCTTGCCCCCTGGACTTGCAGAATCTCACTAGCTGTTCTGTCTGGAGACAATACACATCTCTTTAACCTATGTTTAATGCTCCCTCCACCCACATTGTCTGTACCTTTAAGACCTGGCTGGCTCTAGGGATTCGCATTCTAATCAGTATTCTGTAACTTGATTTTGTGTCTCTGTGCTCCGTTTGAGAGCACATTTCCACTCCATCTGACGAAGGAGCAGCGCTCCAAAAGCTTATGGTATTTGCTACCAAATAAACCTGTTGGACTTTAACCTGGTGTTGTGAGACTTCTTAGTGTGTTCACCCCAGCCCAACGCCGGCATCTCCACATCGTATTTGGTAGATGCATAGATCTACGTTTTACAAGGTCAATCCATGATTGCATTCCCTGAAGTAAACCGAAAATGTCTAACCAGAGGATTCATGACGGATTAGTGTCAATTTAATATTAAGGGTAAGACGCTTGGCAGTGTGGAAGATCAGAAGGATCTTGAGGTCCGGGTTCGTAAGACGCTCAAAGCGGCGTCGCAGGTAGAGGCTGTGGTTAAGAAGGCGTATGGAATACTGGCCTTCATCAATAGAGGATTTGAGTTTTGAAATCGGGAGATAATGCTGCAGCTGTATAGGACCCTGGTCAGACCCCACCTGGAGTACTGTGCCCAGTTCTGGTCGCCTCATTCCAGAAAGGATGGGGAAGCCATAGAAAGGGTGCAGAGGAGATTTACAAGGATGTTGCCTGGATTAGGTGGCATGCCTTATGAGGATAGGTTGAGAGAGCTAGGTCTTTTCTCCTTGGAGAAGTAAAGGATGAGAGGTGACCTGATAGAGGTGTATAAGATGTTGAGAGGTATTGATAGAGTGGATTCTCAGAAGCTTTTACCCAGGGCTGAAATGGTTGCCACAAGAGATCACAGTTTAGGGTGCTGGGAGTAGGTACAGCGGAGATGTTAGGGGTACGCTTTTCATTCAGAGGGTGGTGGGTGCGTGGAATCGGCTGCCGGTAGTGGTGGTGGAGGCGGATTCGATAGGGTCTTTTAAGAACATAAGAAATAGGAGCAGGAGTAGGCCATGTGGCCCTTCGAGCCTGCCCTGCCATTCAACAAGATCATGGCTGATCTGAAGCGAATCAGTTCCACTTACCCGCCTGCTCCCCATATCCCCTAATTCCCTTATCGATCAGAAAACTATCTACCCGTGATTTAAACATATTCAACGAGGAAGCCTCCACCACTTCAATGGGCAGAGAATTCCAGAGATTCACTACCCTCTGAGAGAAGAAGTTCCCCCTCAACTCTGTTCTGAACCGGCCCCCCCTTGAGGCTGTGCCCTCTCGTTCTGGTTTCCCTTCTAAGTGGAAAGAATCTCTCCACCTCTACACTATCCAGCCCCTTCATTATCTTATATGTCTCTATAAGATCACCCCTCATCCTTCTAAACTCCAACGAGTACAGACCCAATCTGTTTAATCTCTCCTCATAAGCTACACCCCTCATCTCCGGTATCAACCTGGTGAACCTTCTCTGCACTCCCTCCAAGGCCAATATATCCTTTCGCAAATAAGGGGACCAAAACTGCACACAGTACTCCAGTTGCGGCCTCACCAGTGCCTTGTACAGTTGCAGCAAGACCTCCCTGCTTTTATATTCTATCCCCCTCGCGATAAAGGCCAACATTCCATTCGCCTTCTTGATCACCTGCTGCACCTGCAGACTGAGTTTTTGCGATTCGTGCACAAGGACCCCCAGGTCCCTCTGCACAGTCACACGATGTAATTTTTCTCCATTTAAATAATATTCCAATTTACTATTATTTCTTCCAAAGTGGATAACCTCACATTTGCTAACGTTATATTCCATCTGCCAGATCCTCGCCCACTCGCTCAGCCTATCCAAATCTCTCTGCAGACTTTCCGCGTCCTCCACGCAATTCGCTTTCCCACTCACCTTCGTGTCATCAGCAAACTTGAATACCCTACATTCAGTCCCCTCCTCCAGATCATCTGTGTAAATGGTAAACAATTGAGGCCCCAGCACCGATCCCTGCAGCACGCCACTGGTCACCAACTGCCAACCAGAAAAGCACCCATTTATCCCAACTCTCTGCTTCCCGTTAGATAGCCAATCCCCAATCCACGCCAACACCTTACCCCTAACTCCGTGTACCCCAATCTTCTGCAGCAACCTTTTGTGAGGCACCTTATCGAACGCCTTCTGGAAATCTAAAAACACCACATCCACCGGTTCCCCTCTGTCAACCGCACTAGTGACATCTTCATAAAAGTCCAGTAGATTCGTCAAACACGACTTTCCCTTCATGAATCCATGCTGCGTCTGCTTGATCGAACCATTCTTATTCAGGTGCTCTGTTATTTCCTCTTTAATAATGGACTCTAGCATCTTCCCAACTACGGACGTTAAGCTAACCGGCCTGTAGTTACCTGCCTTTTGTCTACTTCCTTTTTTAAACAGCGGCGTAACAGTAGCTGTTTTCCAGTCAGCCGGCACTACCCCAGAGTCCAGCGAATTTTGATAGATTACTACTAACGCATCTGCTATTACCTCAGCCATTTCTTTCAGTACCCTGGGATGCATTCCATCCGGGCCCGGGGACTTGTCTACCTTCAGTCTTATTAGTCTACCAAGCACCACCTCCTTAGTAACAGTAATTGTATTAAGGACCTCCCCTCCCACCAACTCTCGATCTCTAATACTCGGCAAACTATTTGTGTCTTCCACCGTGAAGACCGACACAAAGAACTTATTTAAAGTCTCAGCCATTTCCTCGTTTTCCACTATTAAATCCCCCCTCTCATCTTCCAAGGGTCCAACATTCACTCTAGCCACTCTATTCCTTTTTATATACTTGTAAAAACTTTTACTATCATTTTTTATATTTTGAGCTAATTTAAGTTTCATAATCTATCTTTCCTTTCTTAGTCGCTTTGTTAGTCGTTCTTTGTTTTTCTTTAAAGCTTTCCCAATCTACTAATTCTCCACTATTTTTGGCCACTCTGTACGCATCTGATTTTATTTTAATACTCTCCTTTATTTCCTTTGTTATCCACGTCCGGTTATCCTTTTTCTTACAGTCCTTCTTTATCACCGGAATATATTTTTGCTGAGTACTTAAAAAAATCTCCTTAAAAATCCTCCACTGTTCCTCAGCTGTCCTACCTACCAGTCTGCTCGCCCAGTCTACATTAGCCAATTCCACCCTCATCCTATCGTACTCCCCTCTGTTCAAGCAGAGGACACTGGTTTTTGTGTAGACACTTTCTCACCCTCCATCTGTATCAGAAATTCCACCATATTATGATCACTCATCCCAAGAGGATCCTTCACAAGAAGATCCTTAATCCTACCTGTCTCATTGCACAGAACCAGATCCAAGATAGCTCGCTCTCTCGTAGGTTCTGTAACATACTGTTCAATGAAACAATCCCGACAGCATTCCAAGAACTCTTCCTCAAGCCCTCCACGTCCAATTTGAGTCGACCAATCAACATGTAGGTTAAAATCCCCCATGATTAAAGTTCTAGAGAGGTTGAGGAAAGGATTGCGGAGTCAATCCTGCTTAGGAGTGAAAGTAATCGGGCAATTGTTATGGGGGATTTTAACTTGACTAATATTGACTGGAATTGTTATAGCTCTAGCTCGTTAGAGGGGTCAGTTTTTGTTCAAAGCGTGCAGGAAGGTTTTTTGACTCAGTATGTAGACAGGCCAACTAGAGGTGAGGCTATATTGGATCTGGTGCTGGGAAATGAGCCAGACCAGGTGCTAGACTTGGAAGTTGGTGTGCATTTTGGTGATAGTGACCACAATTCGGTTACGTTCACCTTAGTGATGGAAAGGGATAGGCATGAACCTCGGGCCAGTGGTTTTAGCTGGGGGAAGGGTAATTATGAGGCTATTAGGAGAGAATTAGGAAACATAGGTTGGACTAGGAGATTACAGGGACTGGGAACGTCCGACATGTGGAGTTTTTTCAAGGAGCAGCTACTGCGAGTCTGTGATAGGTATGTCCCTGTCAGGCAAGGAGGAATTGGTAGGGCTAGGGAACCGTGGTGCACCAAAAAAGTTTCTTTGTTGGTTAAAAAGAAAAAGGAGGCTTATGTTCGGATGAGACGTGAGCACTCGGGTAGTGCACTAGAAAGCTTTAGATTGGCTAAGAGGGAGTTGAAGAGCGAGCTTAGAAGGGCTAAAAGGGGACATGAGAAGACTTTGGCGGATAGGGTTAAAGAGAATCCTAAGGCGTTCTATAGGTATGTCAAGAACAGAAGGTTGGTTAGGGCAAGTTTAGGGCCAGTTATAGATGGCAGAGGGAAGTTATGTGTGGAACCGGAGGAGATTGGTGAAGCATTGAACCAATATTTCTCTTCGGTGTTCACGCAAGGGGACATGAATATAGCTGAGGAGGACACTGGGTTGCAAGGGAGTAGAATAGACAGTATTACAGTTGATAAGGAGGATGTGCAGGATATTCTGGAGGGTCTGAAAATAGATAAATCCCCTGGTCCGGATGGGATTTATCCAAGGATTCTCTGGGAGGCAAGAGAAGTGATTGCAGAGCCTCTGGCTCTGATCTTCAGGTCGTCGTTGGCCTCTGGTATAGTACCAGAAGATTGGAGGTTAGCGAATGTTGTCCCATTGTTTAAGAAGGGGAACAGAGACTTCCCCGGGAATTATAGACCGGTGAGTCTCACTTCTGTTGTCGGCAAGATGTTGGAAAAAATTATAAGGGATAGGATTTATAGTTATTTGGAGAGTAATGAATTGATAGGTGATAGTCAGCATGGTTTTGTGGCAGGTAGGTCGTGCCTTACTAACCTTATTGAGTTTTTTGAGAAAGTGACCAAGGAGGTGGATGGGGGCAAGGCAGTGGACGTGGTATATATGGATTTTAGTAAGGCGTTTGATAAGGTTCACCATGGTAGGCTTCTGCAGAAAATGCAGATGTATGGGATTGGGGGTGATCTAGGAAATTGGATCAGGAATTGGCTAGCGGATAGGAAACAGAGGGTGGTGGTTGATAGTAAATATTCATCATGGAGTGCGGTTACAAGTGGTGTACCTCAGGGATCTGTTTTGGGGCCACTGCTGTTTGTAATATTTATTAATGATCTGGATGAGGGTATAGTTGGGTGGATTAGCAAATTTGCTGATGACACCAAAGTCGGTGGTGTGGTAGACAGTGAGGAAGGGTGTCGTAGTTTGCAGGAAGACTTAGACAGGTTGCAAAGTTGGGCCGAGAGGTGGCGGATGGAGTTTAATGCGGAGAAGTGTGAGGTAATTCACTTTGGTAGGAATAACAGATGTGTTGAGTATAGGGCTAACGGGAGGACTTTGAATAGTGTGGAGGAGCAGAGGGATCTAGGTGTATGTGTGCATAGATCCCTGAAAGTTGGGAATCAAGTAGATAAGGTTGTTAAGAAGGCATATGGTGTCTTGGCGTTTATTGGTAGGGGGATTGAATTTAGGAGTCGTAGCGTTATGTTGCAACTGTACACAACTCTGGTGCGGCCGCACTTGGAGTACTGTGTGCAGTTCTGGTCCCCACATTACAGGAAGGATGTGGAGGCTTTGGAGAGGGTGCAGAGGAGGTTTACCAGGATGTTGCCTGGTATGGAGGGGAGATCCTATGAGGAGAGGCTGAGGGATTTGGGATTGTTTTCGCTGGAAAGGCGGCGGCTAAGAGGGGATCTTATTGAAACATATAAGATGATTAGAGGTTTAGATAGGGTGGATAGTGATAGCCTTTTTCCTCTGATGGAGAAATCCAGCACGAGGGGGCATGGCTTTAAATTGAGGGGGGGTAGTTATAGAACCGATGTCAGGGGTAGGTTCTTTACCCAGAGGGTGGTGAGGGATTGGAATGCCCTGCCAGCATCAGTAGTAAATGCGCCTAGTTTGGGGGCGTTTAAGAGATCCGTAGATAGGTTCATGGACGAAAAGAAATTGGTTTAGGTTGGAGGGTCACAGTTTTTTTTTAACTGGTCGGTGCAACATCGTGGGCCGAAGGGCCTGTTCTGCGCTGTAATGTTCTATGTTCTATGTTCTATGATTATTGCCGTTCCACTTTTGCACGCATCCATTATTTGCTTGTTTATAGCCCTCCCCACCTCTAAGTTATTATTTGGGGGCCTATAGACCACGCCTACCAGTGTCTTTCTCCCCCTACTATTCCTTATCTCCACCCACAACGATTCCACGTTTTGCTCCTTAGAGCCTATGTCGACTCTCACTACCGTCCTGATATTATCCTTTATTAACAAAGCTACCCCACCTCCTTTTTCTACCTGTCTATCCTTCCTAAATGCCTGATAACCCTGTATATTCAGTTCCCAGTCCCGGTCACCCTGCAACCACGTTTCTGTGATGGACACTAGATCATATTCATTTGTATGGATTTGTGCCATCAATTCATTTACTTTGTTTCGAATGCTTCGTGCATTCAGGCAAAGTGTCTTTATGCCAGCCTTTTTCTGGACCCAGTTTGTTGAAGCGCTACTAACATCTCCCAAGCCCTCTCCTCCTTTAGCTAGTAGTTTATTCACTATACTCCTGGCATTAGAGTAGACACCTCTCAATCCTATGGTCTGACCTCTCCCTTCTCTGTTCCCAGTCCACCTGCCCTCTTGCACTGCCTATAACCCTTCTCTGTTTGCGAGCTACCTTCCTCACTCTCAGTCACGTCGCTTTGATCCCCTCCCCCCAACCTATCTAGTTTAAACTCTCCCCAGTAGCCTTAGCCAACCTTCCTGCCAGGATATTGGTCCCCCTGGGATTCAAGTATGTTAAGAGACTTTTGGATAAGTTCATGGAAGTTAGTAAGATAGAGGGTTATAGGTAAGCCTGGATTAGGTGGCATGCCTTATGAAGACATGTTCGGCGCCACTTGTGGGCCGAAGGGCCTGTTTGTGCTGTAGCTTTTCTATGCTCTATGTTCTAATTACAGACAACAGTAATAGAGATGTGGAGGAAGAAATCTGCTAAGCAGATTATGGATAGGTGTTGGGAGTCACAGGGTAGTTGTCATGGGGGACTTTAACTTTCCAAATATTGATTGGAACCTTTGTAGGTCGAACAGTTCGGATGGGGTAGTTTTTGTGCAGTGTGTGCAGGAGGGTTTCCTGACACAATATGTGGATAGGCCGACAAGAGGTGGGGCCACAGTGGATTTGGTACTGGGAAATGAACCGGGCCAAGTGTTAGATTTGGTTGTGGGAGAGCACTTTGGAGATAGTGACCACAATTCAGTGTCTTTCGTTATTGCAATGGAGAGGGATAGGGCCTTACGGCAGGGCAAGGTTTATAATTGGGGGAGAGGTAATTATGATGCGATTAGACAAGAATTAGGGGGGGATAAGATGGGAACAGAAACTGTCAGGGAAAGACACTAATGAAAAGTGGAACTTTTTCAAGGAACAAATACTGTGTGTCCTTGATAGGTATGTCCCTGTCAGGCAGGGAGGAAATGGCCGAGTGAGGGAACCATGGTTCACAAAAGAGGTGGAATGTCTTGTAAAAAGGAAGAGGGAAGTTTATGTAGGGATGAGGAAACAAGGTTCAGATGGCTCGATTGAGGGTTACAAGTTAGCAAGGAATGAGTTGAAAAAGGGGCTTAGGAGAGCTAGGAGAGTCCATGAGAAGTCCTTGGCGGGTCGGATCAAGGAAAACCCCAAGGCTTTTTACTCTTATGTGAGGAATAAAAGAATGACCAGGGTGAGGTTAGGGCCGGTCAAGGACAGTAGTGGGAACTTGTGTATGGAGTCAGTAGAGATAGGAGAGGTGATGAATGAATACTTTTCTTCAGTGTTCACCAAGGAGAGGGGCCTGTTTTTGAGGAAGAGAAGGTGTTACAGGCTAATAGGCTGGAGGAAGTAGATGTTCGGAGGGAGGATGTACTAGCAGTTTTGAATAAACTGAGGGTTGATAAGTCCCCTGGGCCTGATGAAATATATCCTAGGATTCTTTGGGAGGCAAGGGATGAGATTGCAGAGCCTTTGGCTTTGATCTTTGGGTCCTCACTGTCCACGGGGATGGTGCCAGAGGACTGGAGAGTGGCGAATGTTGTTCCTCTGTTTAAGAAAGGGAATAGAAATGACCCTGGTAATTACAGGCCGGTTAGTCTTACTTCAGTGGTTGGTAAGTTGATGGAAAAGGTCCTTAGGGATGGGATTTACGACCATTTAGAAAGATGTGGATTAATCCGGGATAGTCAGCACGGATTTGTGAAGGGCAAGACGTGCCTCACAAATTTGATAGAATTTTTTGAGGAGGTAACTAAGTGTGTTGATGACGGTAGGGCAGTTGATGTCATATACATGGATTTTAGTAAGGCGTTTGATAAGATCCCCCATGGTCGGCTTATGATGAAAGTGAGGAGGTGTGGGATAGAGGGAAAGTTGGCCGATTGGACAGGTAACTGGCTATCTGATCGAAGACAGAGGGTGGTGGTGGATGGAAAATGTTCGGACTGGAGGCAGGTTGCTAGCGGAGTGCCGCAGGGATCAGTGCTTGGTCCTCTGCTCTTTGTGATCTTTATTAATGGCTTAGAAGAGGGGGCTGAAGGGTGGATCAGTAAATTTGCTGATGACACCAAGATTGGTGGAGTAGCGGATGAGGTGGAGGGCTGTTGTAGACTGCAAAGAGACATAGATAGGATGCAAAGCTGTGATGAAAAATGGCAGATGGAGTTTTACCCTGATAAATGTGAAGTGATTCATTTTGGTAGGACAAATTTAAATGTGGATTACAGGGTCAAAGGTAGGGTTCTGAAGACTATGGAGGAACAGAGAGATCTTGGGGTCCATATCCACAGATCTCTAAAGGTTGCCACTCAAGTGGATAGAGCTGTGAAGAAGACCTATAGTGTGTTAGCTTGTATTAACAGGGGGTTGGAGTTTAAGAGCCGTGGGGTTATGCTGCAACTGTACAGGACCTTGGTGAGATCACATTTGGAATATTGTGTGCAATTCTGGTCACCTCACTATAAGAAGGATGTGGAAGCGCTGGAAAGAGTGCAAAGGAGATTTACCAGGATGCTGCCTGGTTTGGAGGGCAGGTCTTATGAGGAAAGGTTGCGGGAGCTAGGGCTGTTCTCTCTGGAGAGGAGGAGGTTGAGGGGAGACATCATAGAGGTTTATAAAATGATGAAGGGGATAGATAGAGTGAACGTTCAAAGACTATTTCCTCGGGTGGATGGAGCTATTACAAGGGGGCATAACTATAGGGTTCATGGTGGGAGATACAGGAAGGATGTCTGAGGTAGGTTCTTTACTCAGAGAGTAGTTGGGGTGTGGAATGGACTGCCTGCAGTGATAGTGGAGTCAGACACTTTAGGAACATTTAAGCGGTTATTGGATAGGCACATGGAGCACACCAGGATGATACGGAGTGGGATAGCTTGATCTGGGTTTCAGATAAAGCTCGGCACAACATCGTGGGCCGAAGGGCCTGTTCTGTGCTGTACTGTTCTATATTCTATGTTCTAACAGCTTGATGGACAAAACAAAGATTATTTTGAAATTTCATGAGCAGTTTATTCATCCAGCACCACAGAGACTAAAAGCACTGCTTCAGGATGCAGGTGTGCTGGATAATGGCTATAATGATCTCAGAGCAAATATCAGCCCAATGTGAGATTTGTACAAAATATAGAAGGACGCCTCCTCGTCCAGTCGATTTGAAGATTTGGGACAAAGGCAGCAATGTATGACAAAGACAAAAAGACTATTATGGGCAAAATTATGACTTACTGGATTGGAACAGGGTTGGGGCCGTCTAGATTTCTGATGGACAAAGGGGTAAACTTGGGGATGATGAGTTCCAATATATGTGTGGAAATTTGAATTTTGTGGTGATGCACACTCCAGCAGAAAGTCATCGTCTCTGTGAACAGAATCATGCAGTAATAAATGATATGCTGCATAAGGTTTTGGCCAATCAACCACGATGTAAATCGCAGATTGCATGAGCTTGGGCGGTACATGCGAAAAATTCATTACAAATGGTGGGGTGTTATAATCCGTACCAATTGATATTTGGGAGGAACCCACATTACCATCAGTATTGATGGATTCTCCTCCAGCATTAGAAGGGACAAGCATTCGCTCCATTTTTTTCCACGCATCTGAATGCATGCATGCAGGGAGAACGGCCTTCATTAATGCCAAGGTTTCAGAGCAAATGCAATGAGCCCTCAGGCATCACATAACAATGTCGGGGATACATTTTGAAAAAGGGGATATGGTCTACTATAAAAGGGCCAGGTAAAGAGATAGGGGCAGATGGCAAGGTAGTTATACTACAACACAGTAACCAGAAAGTATGAACCCACTCTTTAATAGTAGTGAGAATTGATTATGAATTTGGAGCATCTGACCAAATGTAATAATACACCTTGAGACACCTTGTACCTCACATACACACACCTTGAGCAACTATGATGATCAGACAGCTGTAGATAAGAGGGAATCTGATGATCTGCTACGTTACAGTGAGGCAGGATTTGAAGCCATTACTTCAAAGGTTCAGTTATCCAAAGTGGGCACAAGTGATATCATATGTACCCAAAGGGTAGAGTGAGTGGAAGGATGCCACGATAGTCGGAAGAGTGGGAAAATATAAACACTGGCTCAATATCCAAGGGCAAAAAGCAAGGGTATAGATTGGGAAAATGGGGTGGAAAGATAGAAACCAAAAAAGCGAGATTTAAGTTCTGAGGATGAGTCAGTGACCACTCGTGAACCCAGGAAAGGGTCATGAATCTGTGACCGAAGTTACGTTGAAATATGAGGTGTCACACGACACCAGGTTATAGTCCAACAGGTTTACTTGAAATCACAAGGTTTCGGAGCACTGCTCCTTCGTCAGGAAAGAGCAGCACTCCAAAAGCTTGTGATTTCAAATAAACCTGTTGGATTATAACCTGGTGTCGTGTGACCACTCATCTTGTCTACCCCAGTCCAATACCAGCATCTCCACATCACGTTGACAGAGAACAGAGGTCTGAGTGCAGTAGCCCTGACAGGGACAAACATGGCAGTAGAGACCGGAGTTTAACAAGGAAAGCTCGGACTCGAACCATGGTAGGGATATTAGGAGTAGAAGCCCCTAAGATAGGAAAGTTTTGGTGGCTGCCTATAGAATGGAGATTCTTGAAATAAGAGGCCAAGCAAAGAGAATTGGACAGTTGGAAAGAATTTGGGGTGTACACTGAGGTACCAGACAAGGGGCAGTCTGTTCTGGCCCATCAGGGGTTTGAACAGAGAAGGCTTTGCAAAATGGGACTTGTAAAGCAAAGGCCAGATTAGTAGCCTCTGGATATGAGGAACACTTGGAGGGGAGAGACATTAGGGTTGATTCACCCACAACAGAGAGAGTGATACTGAAAATTTTCTTTGCCATCCAAGCTTCAAATAATTGGGAATGTAAGTCGATAGATATCAAAGCTGCATTTCTGCAGGGCAAAACATTTTTTGAAGCCACCCAAAGAGGGACAGTTGTGGAAACTGAACAAATGCTTATATGGATTGAGTGATACATCAAGGGTTTTTTTGGTATTTTTCTGTACGATCTGTATTGCTGAAAGCTGGCTGTGTCCAGTTAAAAGAAGATCCTGCAATGTTCTGTTGGGAGCCTGAAGGAAAATTGGCTGGAGTTTGTGTGATACATGTCGATGACTTCCTATGGGATGGCACAGAAGAATTTGAAAAGAAGGTAATTAATAAGTTAAAGGTAGAATTTAAAGTAGGGAGTCAAGCAGCTGTTTCTCCAGGTGCTCGGTTTCCCCCTCCAAGCCAAAGTTATGCAGGTCAGGTGGATTGGCCAAACTAAATTGCCCCTTAGTGTCAGGGGGATTAGCAGGGAAAATACATGGGGTAAAAATAACTGTGACACAATGATGCAAACACATCTGCATCCGTGAATGTTTCTAATTACCAGGCAGGATGATCTGAGAGCGCTTTACCTTTCTCATCATGCCCTTCTCCCCGCTGGTGCCTTGTCAGGTTACTGGATCTGTAGAAGCGTTTTTTGCACAGAGGACATTCAAAGGGTTTCTCACCAGTATGGATTCCCTGGTGCTGAATCAAGTGACTAGATGTGTAAAAGCGTTTCTTGCACACAGCACATTCAAAGGGCTTCTCCCCAGTGTGAACCCGCTGGTGGACAATCAACTCACTGGACCGACTAAACTGTTTCTTGCACTCTGGGCACTCCACCCGCTTCTCGCCTGTATGGATCCTTCGGTGCACTGTCAGATCACCAGGTCGGTTGAAACGTTTCTTGCAGTCTACACACTCATACGGCTTCTCACCAGTGTGAACCCGCTGATGCACCGTTAGTTCACTGGGGCTGTTGAACCGCTTGCTGCACTCAGGACACTCGAAGGGCTTTTCGCCAGTGTGGATGCGCTGGTGCCGGGTCAGGTGGCTGGAGGTGAAAAAACGCTTTGTACAGACTTGGCACTCAAACTTCTTCTCCCCTGTGTGGAACTGCTGATGCCTGTTCAGGTGACTGGAACGGTAAAAGCGCTTCTTGCACACAATGCACTCAAAAGGCTTCTCACCAGTGTGGATGCGTTGGTGAACCCGCAGCTCATTGGACTTGCTGAAGCGCTTCATGCACAAGAGACACTCAAAAGGTTTCTCCCCTGTATGGACACGCAAGTGGACATCCAGAAGACAACGCCACCTGAACCCCTTCCCACAAGTCATGCACCAAAAAGCATGACCCCCAGGGATTCCCAAGGGAAGTTGGCTGGGCCCAGGCATGCCAGACAATGCAGGTTGTTCATCGATTAATATTTCAGATTCTTTCAGCATTTCCATACCAGTGGCTATGTGCCCTGCTGTCTCTCAAACCTAAAGAAACAGAAACATTTCACAGTTAGTAGAGCTGTCCCGCCATATTAAATGGGTCTGAAAACTGGATGAGATAAATATAGATAAAAAGGTGCACAAAGTGTTAATCACCTGGTCCGGCTGGGAAAACATAGCTTAGAGTGGAAATTGCAGAAAAGTTAACCATAATCTTCCAATTCGCCAAAAAACTCCACAAGCATTATACCGTTGTTCAAAAACAGGGAGAGGGATAAACGTTTAAGTTCTTTTTAAAGTTTATTTATTAGTGTCACAAGTAGACTTACATTCACACTGCAATGAAGTTACTGTGAAAATACCCTAATCTCCACACTCCAGCGCCTGTTCGGGTTCACTGAGGGAGAATTTAGCATGGCTAATACAACTAACCAGCATGTCTTTCAGATTGGAGGAGGAAATCCGAGCACTCGGAGAAAACCCATGCAGACATGGGGAGAACTTGCAAACTCCACATGGACAGGGACCCAAGACGGGAATCGAACCCAGGTCCCTGGCACTGAGGCAGCAGTACTAAAAACTGCGCCACCATGGCAATTATCGACCAATTTAACTTCAATAATGGGGGATCTTTTAGAAAGAATTATCCGAGAAAATGAACAGCCACTTTAATAAACAGAAACATAACATAGATCTGTGGAGGAAAATTATGTTTAATTAAAATAATTTGAGTTTTTATTGTTCAGGTAACAGAGGGTTGATGAGGGCAGTGCGGTTGATGTGCATATGGACTTGCAAATGACAGAAACATAGAAAATGGAAGGCCATTCAGCCCTGCTCTACCATTAAGTATAATCATGGCTGATCATCCAACTCAAAAGCCTAATTCCACCTACCCCATAGCCTTTGTTCCTCTTCGCTTCAAGTGCTATATCTAATTGCTTACTGAAAATATTCAATGTTTAGGCTTCAACTGCTTTCTGTAGATAGCGAGTACTCTGGGTGAAGAAATGTGCCCCCAACTCTGTCCTAAACAGACTATTCTGTATCCTCAGACTGTGACCCCTGGTTTAGACAACTCCACTATCGAACATGCTGGGTATTGGGGATATTCTCTCTCTCCGGGAATTGAGGAGATTCCCTTTCCCTCTCTCCAGTATTTGGAATATTTTCTATTTCTCACTCCAGGTATAGGGGAGGCTCTCTTTCTCTCCGGGTATTGGGGAGATTCTCTCTCTCTCTCCGGGTATTGAGGTGATTCTCTCCCTCTCCGGGTATTGGGGGGATTCTCTTTCTCTCTCTCTGGGTATTGAGGTGATTCTCTCTCTCTCTCTGGGTACTGGGGGGATTCTCTCTCTCTCCGGGTATGGGAGAGATTCTCTTCCTCTCTCTCTCCCCGGGTATTGAGGGAATTCTCTCTCTCTGGGTATTGGGGAGATTCTCTCTCTCCCTCTGGTTATTGGGGAGATTCTCTGTCTGCGGGTACTGGGGAGATTCTCTCTCTCTCTCTGGGTATTGGGGAGATTCTCTCTCTGGGTATTGGGGAAATTCTCTCTCTGGCTATGGGGGAGATTCTGTCTCTCTCTCTCTGGGTATTGGGGAGATTCTCTCTCTCTGGGTATTGGGGAGATTCACTCTCTCTCTCTCTGGGTATTGGGGAGATTCTGTCTCTCTCTCTCTCTCCGGGTATTAGGGAGATTCTTTCTCTCTGGCTATTGGGGAGATTCTGTCTCTCTCCCCGGGTATTGGGAGGTTTTCTCTCTCTCTGGGTATTGGGGGGATTCTGTCTCTCCCCGGGTTTTGGGGAGATTCTCTCTCTCTCTCCGGGTATTGGGGAGTTTCTCTCTCTCTCTTGGTATTGGGGGATTCTCTCTTTCTCTCCAGGTATTGGGGGGATTCTCTCTCTCTCTGGGTATTGGGGGATTCTCTCTTTCTCTCCAGGTATTGGGGAGATTCTCTCTCTCTCTCCGGGTATTGGGGAGATTCTCTCTCACTCTCTCCGGGTATTGGGGAGATTCTCTCTCACTCTCTCCGGGTATTGGGGAGATTCTCTCTCACTCTCTCCAGGTATTGGGTAGATTCTCTCTCACTCTCTCCGGGTATTGGGGAGATTCTCTCTCACTCTCTCCAGGTATTGGGGAGATTCTGTCTCACTCTCTCTCCGGATACTGGGGCGATTCCCTCTCTTCCTCCGGGTATACGGGGGACTCTCTCTCTCTCCGGGTATTGGGGCAATTCTCTCACTCTCTCCGGGTATTGTGGTCCCGTTATTTAAGAAGGGTAGCAAGGATAACCCGGGTAATTATAGGCCGGTGAGCTTGACGTCCGTGGTAGGGAACTTGGAGAAGATTCTTAGAGATAGGATATATGCGCATTTAGAACTGAATAATCTCGTTAGCAATAGGCAGCATGGTTTTGTACGAGGGAGGTCATGCCTCACAAATTTTTAAGGAGGTGACAAAAACGATTAACGAAGGAAGGGCCGTGGACGTAGTCTGTATGGATTTTGGTAAAGTGTTGGACAAGGTCCCTCATGGCAGGCTGGTGCAAAAAATTAAATCTCACGGGGTAAAAGGTGAGCTAGCGAGATGGGTGGAGAACTGGCTTAGCCATAGAATGAGTTTTAACAACACCAGGTTAAAGTCCAACAGGTCTATTTGGTAGCAAACACCATTAGCTTTCGGAGCGCTGCTCCTTTGTCAGATGAAGTGGAAATCTGCTCTCAAACAGGGCACAGAGACACAAAATCAAGTTACAGAATACTGATTAGAATGCGAATCTCTACAGACAACCAGGTCTGAAAGATACAGACAATGAGAATGGAGGGAGCATTAAGCACAGGTTAAAGAGATGTGTATTGTCTCCAGACAGGACAGACTGGCTATCTTTAAGACCTGGTTCGCTGTAGAGATTCGCATTCTAATCAGTATTCTGTAACTTGATTTTGTGTCTCTGTGCCCTGTTTGAGAGCACATTTCCACTCCATCTGACGAAGGAGCAATGCTCCGAAAGCTAATGGTATTTGCTACCAAATAAACATGTTGGACTTTAACCTGGTGTTAAAACACTTACTGTGTTTACCCCAGTCCAACGCCGGCATCTTCACATCATGATTAGCCCTAGAAGACAGAGGGTAGCAGTGGAGGGGTCTTTTTCCGGTTGGAGGTCTGTGACTAGTGGTGCTCCGAGGGCTCTGTACTGGGACCTCTGCTGTTTGTGATATATATAAATGATTTGGAGGAAGATGTAGCTGGTGTGATCAGTAAGTTTGCGGACGACATAAAGATTGCTGGAGTTGCGGATAGTGATGAACATTGTCAGAGAATGCAGCAGGACATAGATAGGCTGGAACATTGGGCGGAGAAATGGCAGATAAATGCGAAGTGATGCATTTCGGTAGATCTAATGTAAGGGGGAGCTATACAATAAATGGCAGAACCATCAGGAGTATAGACACACAGAGGGACCTGGGTGTACAAGTCCACAGATCCTTAAAGGTGGCAGCACAGGTGGAGAGGGTGGTGAAGAAGGCATATGGTATGCTTGCCTTTATTGGACGGGGCATAGAATATAAAAGTTGGCATATGATGTTGCAGCTGTATAGAACGTTGGTTAGGCCGCATTTGGAATACTGTGTCCAGTTCTGGTCGCCACACTACCAGAAGGACGTGGAGGCTTTGGAGAGAGTACAGAAAAGGTTGACCAGGATGTTACTTGGTATGGAGGGTCTCAGCTATGAGGAGAGATTAGGTAAACTGGGGTTGTTCTCCTTGGAAAGACGGAGGATGAGGGGCGACCTAATAGAGGTGTATAAAATCATGAAGGGCATAGATAGGGTGAACAGTGGGAAGCTTTTTCCCAGGTCAGAGGTGACGAACACAAGGGATCACGGGTTCAAGGTGAGGGGGGCAAGGTTCAACACAGATGTCAGGGGGACGTATTTTACACAGAGGGTGGTGGGGGCCTGGAATGCACTGCCAAGCAAGGTGATTGAGGCACACACGCTCGGATCATTTAACATGTATCGAGATAACCACATGAACAGACTGGGAATAGAGGGATACAAAAGAATGGTCTACTTGGGCACATGAGCGGCGCAGGCTTGGAGGGCCGAAGGGCCTGTTCCTGTGCTGTATTGTTCTTTGTATTGGGGAGATTCTCTCTCTCTCTCCGGGTGTTGGGGAGATTCTCTCTCTCTCTCCAGGTATTGGGGAGATTCTCTTTCTCTCTCCGGGTATGGCGAGATTCTCTCTCTCTCTCCGGGTATTGGGGAGATTCTCTCTCTCTCCGGGTATTGGGGAGATTCTCTCTCTCTCTCCGGGTATGGCGAGATTCTCTCTCTCTCTCCGGGTATTGGGGAGATTCTCTCTCTCTCCGGGTATTGGGGAGATTCTCTTTCTCTCTCTCCGGGTATTGAAGAGATTCTCTCTTTCTCTGGGTATTGGGGAGATTCTCTCTCTCTCTCCGGGCATTGGGGAGATTCTCTCTCTCTCTCCGGGTATTGGGGAGATTCTCTCTCTCTCTCCGGGTATTGGGGAGATTCTCTCTCTCTCTCCGGGTATTGGGGAGATTCTCTCTCTCTCCGGGTATTGGGGAGATTCTCTCTCTCTCTCCGGGCATTGGGGAGATTCTCTCTCTCTCTCCGGGCATTGGGGAGATTCTCTCTCTCTCTCTGGGTATTGGGGAGATTCTCTCTCTCTCCGGGTATTGGGGAGATTCTCTCTCTCTCCGGGTATTGGGGAGATTCTCTCTCTCTCCGGGTATTGGGGAGATTCTCTCTCTCTCCGGGTATTGGGGAGATTCTCTCTCTCTCTCCGGGTATTGGGGAGATTCTCTCTCTCTCTCCGGGTATTGGGGAGATTCTCTTTCTCTCTCTCCGGGTATTGGGGAGATTCTCTCTCTCTCTCCGGGTATTGGGGAGATTCTCTCTCTCTCTCCGGGTATTGGGGAGATTCTCTCTCTCTCTCCGGGTATTGGGGAGATTCTCTCTCTCTCCGGGTATTGGGGAGATTCTCTCTCTCTCCGGGTATAGGGGAGATTCTCTCTCTCTCCGGGTATTGGGGAGATTCTCTCTCTCTCCGGGTATTGGGGAGGTTCTCTCTCTCTCTCCGGGTATTGGGGAGATTCTCTCTCTCTCCGGGTATTGGGGAGATTCTCTCTCTCTCCAGGTATTGGGGAGATTCTCTCTCTCTCCGGGTATTGGGGAGATTCTCTCTCTCTCCGGGTATTGGGGATATTCTCTCTCTCTCCGGGTATTGGGGAGATTCTCTCTCTCTCTCTGGGTATTGGGGAGATTCTCTCTCTCTCCGGGTATTGGGGAGATTCTCTCTCTCTCTCTGGGTATTGGGGAGATTCTCTCTCTCTCTCCGGGTATTGGGGAGATTCTCTCTCTCTCTCCGGGTATTGGGGAGATTCTCTCTCTCTCTCCGGGTATTGAAGAGATTCTCTCTCTCTCCGGGTATTGGGGAGATTCTCTCTCTCTCTCTCTCTCCGGGTATTGAAGAGATTCTCTCTCTCTCCGGGTATTGGGGAGATTCTCTCTCTCTCTCTGGGTATTGGGGAGATTCTCTCTCTCTCCGGGTATTGGGGAGATTCTCTCTCTCTCTCTGGGTATTGGGGAGATTCTCTCTCTCTCCGGGTATTGGGGAGATTCTCTCTCTCTCCGGGTATTGGGGAGATTCTCTCTCTCTCCGGGTATTGGGGAGATTCTCTCTCTCTCTCCGGGTATTGGGGAGATTCTCTCTCTCTCTCCGGGTATTGGGGAGATTCTCTCTCTCTCTCCGGGTATTGGGGAGATTCTCCTCTCTCTCCGGGTATTGGGGAGATTCTCTCTCTCTCTCCGGGTATTGGGGAGATTCTCTCTCTCTCTCCGGGTATTGGGGAGATTCTCTCTCTCTCTCCGGGTATTGGGGAGATTCTCTCTCTCTCCAGGTATTGGGGAGATTCTCTCTCTCTCCGGGTATTGGGGAGATTCTCTCTCTCTCCGGGTATTGGGGAGATTCTCTCTCTCTCCGGGTATTGGGGAGATTCTCTCTCTCTCCGGGTATTGGGGAGATTCTCTCTCTCTCCGGGTATTGGGGAGATTCTCTCTCTCTCTCCGGGTATTGGGGAGATTCTCTCTCTCTCCGGGTATTGGGGAGATTCTCTCTCTCTCCAGGTATTGCGGAGATTCTCTCTCTCTCTCCGGGTATTGGGGAGATTCTCTCTCTCTCTCCGAGTGTTGGGGAGATTCTCTCTCTCTCCACGGGTATTGGGGAGATTCTCTCTCTCTCCGGGTATTGGGGAGATTCTCTCTCTCTCCGGGTATTGGGGAGATTCTCTCTCTCTCTCCGGGTATTGGGGAGATTCTCTCTCTCTCCGGGTATTGGGGAGATTCTCTCTCTCTCCGGGTATTGGGGAGATTCTCTCTCTCTCCGGGTATTGAAGAGATTCTCTCTCTCTCCGGGTATTGGGGAGATTCTCTCTCTCTCTCCGGGTATTGGGGAGATTCTCTCTCTCTCTCCGGGTATTGGGGAGATTCTCTCTCTCTCTCCGGGTATTGGGGAGATTCTCTCTCTCTCTCCGGGTATTGGGGAGATTCTCTCTCTCTCTCCGGGTATTGGGGAGATTCTCTCTCTCTCTCCGGGTATTGGGGAGATTCTCTCTCTCTCTCCGGGTATTGGGGAGATTCTCTCTCTCTCTCCGGGTATTGGGGAGATTCTCTCTCTCTCTCCGGGTATTGGGGAGATTCTCTCTCTCTCCAGGTATTGGGGAGATTCTCTCTCTCTCCACGGGTATTGGGGAGATTCTCTCTCTCTCCGGGTATTGGGGAGATTCTCTCTCTCTCCGGGTATTGGGGAGATTCTCTCTCTCTCCGGGTATTGGGGAGATTCTCTCTCTCTCCGGGTATTGGGGAGATTCTCTCTCTCTCTCCGGGTATTGGGGAGATTCTCTCTCTCTCCGGGTATTGGGGAGATTCTCTCTCTCTCCAGGTATTGGGGAGATTCTCTCTCTCTCTCCGGGTATTGGGGAGATTCTCTCTCTCTCTCCGAGTGTTGGGGAGATTCTCTCTCTCTCCACGGGTATTGGGGATATTCTCTCTCTCTCTCCGAGTGTTGGGGAGATTCTCTCTCTCTCCACGGGTATTGGGGAGATTCTCTCTCTCTCCGGGTATTGGGGAGATTCTCTCTCTCTCCGGGTATTGGATTCTCTCTCTCTCTCTCTCTCCGGGTATTGGGGAGATTCTCTCTCCCTCTCCGGGTATTGGGGAGATTCTCTCTCTCTCTCCGGGTATTGGGGATATTCTCTCTCTCTCTCTCCGGGTATTGGGGAGATTCTCTCTCTCTCCGGGTATTGGGGAGATTCTCTCCCTCTCCGGGTATTGGGGAGATTCTCTCTCTCTCTCTCCGGGTATTGGGGAGATTCTCTCTCTCTCTCCGGGTATTGGGGAGATTCTCTCTCTCTCTCCGGGTATTGGGGAGATTCTCTCTCTCTCCGGGTATTGGGGAGATTCTCTCTCTCTCTCCGGGTATTGGGGACATTCTCTCTCTCTCCGGGTATTGAAGAGATTCTCTCTCAGGGTATTGGGGGGATTTTCTCTCTCGCTCTCCAGGTATTGGGGAGATTCTCGCTCTCTCCGGGTATGTGGAAATTCTCTCTCTCTCGGGGTATTGGGGAGATTGTCTCTCTCTCCGGGTATTGGGGAGATTCTCTCTCCCTCTCTCTCTCTCCGGGTATTGGGCAGAGTCTCTCTCCATCTCTCCGGGTATTGGGGGTATTTTCTCTCTCTCCCGGTATTGGGGAGATTCTCTCTCTCTCTGGGTATCGGGGAGATTCTCTCTCTCTCTCCGGGTATTGGGGAGATTCTCTCTCTCTCTCTGGGTATCGGGGAGATTCTCTCTCTCTCTCCGGGTAGTGGGGAGATTCTCTCTCTCTCTCCGGGTATTGGGGAGATTCTCTCTCTCTCCGGGTATTGGGGAGATTCTCTCTCTCTCTCTGGGTATTGGGGAGATTCTCTCTCTCTCTCCGGGTACTGGGGAGATTCTCTCTCTCTCTCTGGGTTTCGGGGAGATTCTCTCTCTCTCTCCGGGTATTGGGGAGATTCTCTCTCTCTCCGGGTATTGGGGAGATTCTCTCTCTCCGGGTATTGAGGAGATTCTCTCTCTCCGGGTATTGGGGAGATTCTCTCTCTCTCTCCGGGTATTGGGGAGATTCTCTCTCTCTCTCCGGGTATTGGGGAGATTCTCTCTCTCTCTCCGGGCATTGGGGAGATTCTCTCTCTCTCTCTCTCCGGGTATTGGGGAGATTCTCTCTCTCTCTCTCCGGGTATTGGGGAGATTCTCTCTCTCCGGGTATTGGGGAGATTCTCTCTCTCTCTCCGGGTATTGGGGAGATTCTCTCTCTCTCTCTCCGGGTATTGGGGAGATTCTCTCTCTCTCTCCGGGTATTGGGGAGATTCTCTCTCTCTCTCCGGGTATTGGGGAGATTCTCTCTCTCTCCGGGTATTGGGGAGATTCTCTCTCTCCGGGTATTGGGGAGATTCTCTCTCTCTCCGGGTATTGGGGAGATTCTCTCTCTCTCCGGGTATTGGGGAGATTCTCTCTCTCTCCGGGTATTGGGGAGATTCTCTCTCTCTCCGGGTATTGGGGAGATTCTCTCTCTCTCCGGGTATTGGGGAGATTCTCTCTCTCTCTCCAGGTATTGAAGAGATTTTCTCTCTCTCCGGGTATTGGGGAGATTCTCTCTCTCCGGGTATTGGGGACATTCTCTCTCTCTCTGGGTATTGGGGAGATTCTCTCTCTCTCTCCGGGTATTGGGGAGATTCTCTCTCTCTCTCCGGGTATTGGGGAGATTCTCTCTCTCTCCGGGTATTGGGGAGATTCTCTCTCTCTCCAGGTATTGGGGAGATTCTCTCTCTCTCTCTCTCCGGGTACTGGGGAGATTCTCTCTCTCTCCGGGTATTGGGGAGATTCTGTCTCTCCTGGTATTGAAGAGATTCTCTCTCTCTCTCCAGGTATTGGGCATATTCTCTCTCAGGGTATTGGGGGGATTTTCTCTCTCGCTCTCCAGGTATGGGGGAAATTCTCTCTCTCTCAGGGTATTGGGGAGACTGTCTCTCTCTCCGGGTATTGGGGAGATTCTCTCTCTCTCAGGGTATTGGAGAGATTGTCTCTCTCTCCGGGTATTGGGGAGATTCTCTCTCTCTCAGGGTATTGGGGAGATTCTCTCTCTCTCTGGGTATTGGGGAAATTCTCTCTCTCTCTGGGTATTGGGGAGATTGTCTCTCTCTCCGGGTATTGGGGAGATTCTCTCTCTCTCAGGGTATTGGAGAGATTGTCTCTCTCTCCGGGTATTGGGGAGATTCTCTCCCCTCTCTCACTCGGTATTGGGGAGATTCTCTCTCTCTCCGGGTATTGGGGAGATTCTCTCGCTCTCTCCGGGTATAGGGGAGATGCTCTCTCTCTCTCTGGGTATTGGGCAGAGTCTCTCTCCATCTCTCTGGGTATTGGGAGTATTTTCTCTCTCTCCCCCGGTATCGGGGTGATTCCCTCTCTCTCTCTAGCCAGGTATTGGGGAGATTCTCTCTCTCTCCGGGTATTGGGGAGATTCTCTCTCTCTCCGGGTATTGGGGAGATTCTCTCTCTCTCCGGGTATTGGGGAGATTCTCTCTCTCTCTCCGGGTATTGGGGAGATTCTCTCTCTCTCCGGGTATTGGGGAGATTCTCTCTCTCTCCAGGTATTGCGGAGATTCTCTCTCTCTCTCCGGGTATTGGGGAGATTCTCTCTCTCTCTCCGAGTGTTGGGGAGATTCTCTCTCTCTCCACGGGTATTGGGGAGATTCTCTCTCTCTCCGGGTATTGGGGAGATTCTCTCTCTCTCCGGGTATTGGGGAGATTCTCTCTCTCTCTCCGGGTATTGGGGAGATTCTCTCTCTCTCCGGGTATTGGGGAGATTCTCTCTCTCTCCGGGTATTGGGGAGATTCTCTCTCTCTCCGGGTATTGAAGAGATTCTCTCTCTCTCCGGGTATTGGGGAGATTCTCTCTCTCTCTCCGGGTATTGGGGAGATTCTCTCTCTCTCTCCGGGTATTGGGGAGATTCTCTCTCTCTCTCCGGGTATTGGGGAGATTCTCTCTCTCTCTCCGGGTATTGGGGAGATTCTCTCTCTCTCTCCGGGTATTGGGGAGATTCTCTCTCTCTCTCCGGGTATTGGGGAGATTCTCTCTCTCTCTCCGGGTATTGGGGAGATTCTCTCTCTCTCTCCGGGTATTGGGGAGATTCTCTCTCTCTCTCCGGGTATTGGGGAGATTCTCTCTCTCTCCAGGTATTGGGGAGATTCTCTCTCTCTCCACGGGTATTGGGGAGATTCTCTCTCTCTCCGGGTATTGGGGAGATTCTCTCTCTCTCCGGGTATTGGGGAGATTCTCTCTCTCTCCGGGTATTGGGGAGATTCTCTCTCTCTCCGGGTATTGGGGAGATTCTCTCTCTCTCTCCGGGTATTGGGGAGATTCTCTCTCTCTCCGGGTATTGGGGAGATTCTCTCTCTCTCCAGGTATTGGGGAGATTCTCTCTCTCTCTCCGGGTATTGGGGAGATTCTCTCTCTCTCTCCGAGTGTTGGGGAGATTCTCTCTCTCTCCACGGGTATTGGGGATATTCTCTCTCTCTCTCCGAGTGTTGGGGAGATTCTCTCTCTCTCCACGGGTATTGGGGAGATTCTCTCTCTCTCCGGGTATTGGGGAGATTCTCTCTCTCTCCGGGTATTGGATTCTCTCTCTCTCTCTCTCTCCGGGTATTGGGGAGATTCTCTCTCCCTCTCCGGGTATTGGGGAGATTCTCTCTCTCTCTCCGGGTATTGGGGATATTCTCTCTCTCTCTCTCCGGGTATTGGGGAGATTCTCTCTCTCTCCGGGTATTGGGGAGATTCTCTCCCTCTCCGGGTATTGGGGAGATTCTCTCTCTCTCTCTCCGGGTATTGGGGAGATTCTCTCTCTCTCTCCGGGTATTGGGGAGATTCTCTCTCTCTCTCCGGGTATTGGGGAGATTCTCTCTCTCTCCGGGTATTGGGGAGATTCTCTCTCTCTCTCCGGGTATTGGGGACATTCTCTCTCTCTCCGGGTATTGAAGAGATTCTCTCTCAGGGTATTGGGGGGATTTTCTCTCTCGCTCTCCAGGTATTGGGGAGATTCTCGCTCTCTCCGGGTATGTGGAAATTCTCTCTCTCTCGGGGTATTGGGGAGATTGTCTCTCTCTCCGGGTATTGGGGAGATTCTCTCTCCCTCTCTCTCTCTCCGGGTATTGGGCAGAGTCTCTCTCCATCTCTCCGGGTATTGGGGGTATTTTCTCTCTCTCCCGGTATTGGGGAGATTCTCTCTCTCTCTGGGTATCGGGGAGATTCTCTCTCTCTCTCCGGGTATTGGGGAGATTCTCTCTCTCTCTCTGGGTATCGGGGAGATTCTCTCTCTCTCTCCGGGTAGTGGGGAGATTCTCTCTCTCTCTCCGGGTATTGGGGAGATTCTCTCTCTCTCCGGGTATTGGGGAGATTCTCTCTCTCTCTCTGGGTATTGGGGAGATTCTCTCTCTCTCTCCGGGTACTGGGGAGATTCTCTCTCTCTCTCTGGGTTTCGGGGAGATTCTCTCTCTCTCTCCGGGTATTGGGGAGATTCTCTCTCTCTCCGGGTATTGGGGAGATTCTCTCTCTCCGGGTATTGAGGAGATTCTCTCTCTCCGGGTATTGGGGAGATTCTCTCTCTCTCTCCGGGTATTGGGGAGATTCTCTCTCTCTCTCCGGGTATTGGGGAGATTCTCTCTCTCTCTCCGGGCATTGGGGAGATTCTCTCTCTCTCTCTCTCCGGGTATTGGGGAGATTCTCTCTCTCTCTCTCCGGGTATTGGGGAGATTCTCTCTCTCCGGGTATTGGGGAGATTCTCTCTCTCTCTCCGGGTATTGGGGAGATTCTCTCTCTCTCTCTCCGGGTATTGGGGAGATTCTCTCTCTCTCTCCGGGTATTGGGGAGATTCTCTCTCTCTCTCCGGGTATTGGGGAGATTCTCTCTCTCTCCGGGTATTGGGGAGATTCTCTCTCTCCGGGTATTGGGGAGATTCTCTCTCTCTCCGGGTATTGGGGAGATTCTCTCTCTCTCCGGGTATTGGGGAGATTCTCTCTCTCTCCGGGTATTGGGGAGATTCTCTCTCTCTCCGGGTATTGGGGAGATTCTCTCTCTCTCCGGGTATTGGGGAGATTCTCTCTCTCTCTCCAGGTATTGAAGAGATTTTCTCTCTCTCCGGGTATTGGGGAGATTCTCTCTCTCCGGGTATTGGGGACATTCTCTCTCTCTCTGGGTATTGGGGAGATTCTCTCTCTCTCTCCGGGTATTGGGGAGATTCTCTCTCTCTCTCCGGGTATTGGGGAGATTCTCTCTCTCTCCGGGTATTGGGGAGATTCTCTCTCTCTCCAGGTATTGGGGAGATTCTCTCTCTCTCTCTCTCCGGGTACTGGGGAGATTCTCTCTCTCTCCGGGTATTGGGGAGATTCTGTCTCTCCTGGTATTGAAGAGATTCTCTCTCTCTCTCCAGGTATTGGGCATATTCTCTCTCAGGGTATTGGGGGGATTTTCTCTCTCGCTCTCCAGGTATGGGGGAAATTCTCTCTCTCTCAGGGTATTGGGGAGACTGTCTCTCTCTCCGGGTATTGGGGAGATTCTCTCTCTCTCAGGGTATTGGAGAGATTGTCTCTCTCTCCGGGTATTGGGGAGATTCTCTCTCTCTCAGGGTATTGGGGAGATTCTCTCTCTCTCTGGGTATTGGGGAAATTCTCTCTCTCTCTGGGTATTGGGGAGATTGTCTCTCTCTCCGGGTATTGGGGAGATTCTCTCTCTCTCAGGGTATTGGAGAGATTGTCTCTCTCTCCGGGTATTGGGGAGATTCTCTCCCCTCTCTCACTCGGTATTGGGGAGATTCTCTCTCTCTCCGGGTATTGGGGAGATTCTCTCGCTCTCTCCGGGTATAGGGGAGATGCTCTCTCTCTCTCTGGGTATTGGGCAGAGTCTCTCTCCATCTCTCTGGGTATTGGGAGTATTTTCTCTCTCTCCCCCGGTATCGGGGTGATTCCCTCTCTCTCTCTAGCCAGGTATTGCGGAGATTCTCTCTCTCTCCGGGTATTGCGGAGATTCTCTCCCTCTCCGGGTATTGCGGAGATTCTCTCTCTCTCCGGGTATTGGGGAGATTCTCCCTCTCTCCGGGTATTGCGGAGATTCTCTCTCTCTCCGGGTATTGCGGAGATTCTCTCCCTCTCCGGGTATTGCGGAGATTCTCTCTCTCTCTCTCCGGGTATTGGGGAGATTCTCTCTCTCTCCGGGTATTGGGGAGATTCTCTCTCTCTCCGGGTATTGGGGAGATTCTCTCTCTCTCCGGGTATTGGGGAGATTCTCTCTCTCTCCGGGTATTGCGGAGATTCTCTCTCTCTCTCCGGGTGTTGGGGAGATTCTGTCACTCTCTCCAGGTATTGGGGAGATTCTCTCTCTCCCCGGGTATTGGGGAGATTCTCTCTCTCTCTCTCCTGGTATTGAAGAGATTCTCTCTCTCTCTCTCCAGGTATTGGGCAGATTCTCTCTCTCTCTGGGTGTTGGGGGCGATTCTCTCTCTCCCTCCCCGGGTTATGGGGAGATTCTCTCACTCTCTCCGGGTCTTGGGGAGATTCTCTCTCTCTCTCCGGGTATTGGGGAGATTCTCTCTCTCTCTCCGGGTATTGGGGAGATTCTCTCTCTCTCTCTCTCTCCGGGTATTGGGGAGATTCTCTCTCTCTCTCCGGGTATTGGGGAGATTCTCTCTCTCTCTCCGGGTATTGGGGAGATTCTCTCTCTCTCCGGGTATTGGGGAGATTCTCTCTCTCTCTCCGGGTATTGGGGAGATTCTCTCTCTCTCTCTCCGGGTATTGGGGAGATTCTCTCACTCTCTCCGGGTCTTGGGGAGATTCTCTCTCTCTCTCCGGGTATTGGGGAGATTCTCTCTCTCTCTCCGGGTATTGGGGAGATTCTCTCTCTCCGGGTATTGGGGAGATTCTCTCTCTCTCTCCGGGTATTGGGGAGATTCTCTCTCTCTCCGGGTATTGGGGAGATTCTCTCTCTCCGGGTATTGGGGAGATTCTCTCTCTCCGGGTATTGGGGAGATTCTCTCTCTCCGGGTATTGGGGAGATTCTCTCTCTCCGGGTATTGGGGAGATTCTCTCTCTCCGGGTATTGGGGAGATTCTCTCTCTCTCTCCGGGTATTGGGGAGATTCTCTCTCTCTCCGGGTATTGGGGAGATTCTCTCTCTCTCCGGGTATTGGGGAGATTCTCTCTCTCCGGGTATTGGGGAGATTCTCTCTCTCTCTCCGGGTATTGGGGAGATTCTCTCTCTCTCTCCGGGTATTGGGGAGATTCTCTCTCTCTCTCCGGGTATTGGGGAGATTCTCTCTCTCCGAGTATTGGGGAGATTCTCTCTCTCCGGGTATTGGGGAGATTCTCTCTCTCCGAGTATTGGGGAGATTCTCTCTCTCTCCGGGTATTGGGGAGATTCTCTCTCTCTCCGGGTATTGGGGAGATTCTCTCTCTCCGAGTATTGGGGAGATTCTCTCTCTCCGGGTATTGGGGAGATTCTCTCTCTCTCTCCGGGTATTGGGGAGATTCTCTCTCTCCGGGTATTGGGGAGATTCTCTCTCTCTCTCCGGGTATTGGGGAGATTCTCTCTCTCTCTCCGGGTATTGGGGAGATTCTCTCTCTCTCTCCGAGTATTGGGGAGATTCTCTCTCTCCGGGTATTGGGGAGATTCTCTCTCTCCGGGTATTGGGGAGATTCTCTCTCTCTCCGAGTATTGGGGAGATTCTCTCTCTCTGGGTATTGGGGAGGTTCTCTCTCTCTCTCTCTCCGAGTATTGGGGAGATTCTCTCTCTCCGGGTATTGGGGAGATTCTCTCTCTCTCCGGGTATTGGGGAAATTCTCTCTCTCGCCGCCTCCTTACCTGACAATGGCGGCCACTCACAGCTGAGCCATCCGCGCATGCGCACGTTCCTCTCTGGCGTGTGTATCTGCGCCTGCGCTGATCTCTCATTGATGCAGGCCTTTCCTCTGCGCGCGGAGGTCTGGGATACCGGACCTTTCATTGCTGCTGCATTTCTGCTGCCCACAGTTTCTTTTGGTCGCATTCAACCGTTGCATCATCAGCTTTCTCGGTGTTCCTGACGAAAATAAATTGAAATGAGTGTTGAAATAATTTGTATGTCACTCCTTTTACTTCTTTTGCCTGCGTGCCTTTATTTGCTGTCAAGCGTCTTGAGGTGCCCTTGAAAAACGCTTTGCAAACGCAAACCATTCTTCATGTATCAATAATTGATCTTCATTTCTACAACATGTAAATAGAAAATAGCAGCAGGAGTAGATCATTCGGCCCTTCGCGCCTGCACTGCTGTCTCATAACGGCAGGGAACAAGGTTCGATTCCAGCCTTGGGTCATTGTCTGTGTGGAGTTTGTATGTTTTCCGTGTTTGCGTGGGTTTCCTCTGCGTCCTCTGGTTTCCTCCCACAGTCCAAAAATTTGCAGGTTAGGTTGATTGGCCATGCTAAATTGTCCCTTTGTTTCACGGGGACTAGGGTAAATACATGGGGTTATGGGGATATAGCCTGGCTTGGATTGTTAGACATGATGTGGCGATGCCGGCGTTGGACTGGGGTGAACACAGTAAAAGTTTTAACAACACCAGGTTAAAGTCCAACAGGTTTATTTGGTAGCAAATACCATTAGCAGCTCTCCGAAAGCTAGTGGTATTTGCTACCAAATAAACCTGTTGGACTTGAACCTGGTGTTGTTAAAACTCTTATTGGATTGTTAGAAACATAGAAACATCGAAAAACTACAGCACAAAACAGGCCCTTCGGCCCCACAAGTTGTGCCGAACATATCCCTACCTTTTAGGCCTACCTATAACCCTCCATCCTATTATTTCCCATGTACTCATCCAGGAGTCTCTTAATAGTTGTTGTCAGTGCAAGCTTGATAGGCTGAAAAGCCTCCTTCTGCACTGTCGGGATTCTATGACATTAATGTGATCATGGTTGATCCTTTATCTCAATACATTTTCCACATAACCCCTTCAGCCATGAACCATGAATTAACCTTTACAGAATCATAGCATCAAAGAATGGCCCAGAGACAGGCCCTTTGGCCCAAACTGGTGGATGCCGATCAAAAAGTCCATTTAAGCTAACCTCATTTGCCTACAGTTGGCCCTTTATCCCTCTAAACCTTTCCTATCCATGTATCTGTCCAAATGCCTTTTAAATGTTATCAATGTCCCTGCCTCAACCACTTCCTCCGGCAGCTCATTCTACATACGCACCACCCTCTGTGTAAAAGTTGCTCCTCAGGTTCCCATTCATTCTTTCCCCTATTAACTTAAACCTGTGCCCTCTCGTTCTCGATTCCTTAACCCTGGGAAAAGACTGAGTGCATTCACTCTATCCATGCCTCTCATGATCGTATACACCTCTATACGATCATACCTCAGTCTCCTACGCTCCAAAGATAAAAGTCCTAGCCTGTCCAATCTTTCCCTATAACTCAGTCCCTTGAGTCCTTGTAAATCTCTTCTGCACCTCTCCAGCCTGTCCATGCTCCTCAATCTTGTACACCTCTATCAGGTCACCCCTCAGCCTTCTCTGCTCCAATGAAAACTACCCATCCACATCAACGGTGAAGTGGAAATGGTTGAGAGCTTCAAATGATGAGATGGAGTACAGGAAAGGGATACAGCATCTGGTGAATTGGTGCGACAATAATAAGTTCTCCCTCAATGTCAGTAAAACTAAGGAGATTGTCGTCGACTTTAGGAAGCGTAGTGGAGGCCATCCCCCTGTCTACTTGAATGGGGATAAAGTGGAAATGGTCAATAGCGTCAGGTTTCTAGGTATCCAGATCACCAACAGCTTGTCCTGGTCCCTCGACACTGATGCTCGAGTTAAGAAAGCCCACCAATGCCTCTACTTTCTCAGGGAACTTAGGAAATTTGGCATGTCTCACCAACGTTTACAGATGCACCATAGAAATCATCCTTTCCGAATGTATCACAGCTTGGTATGGCTCCTGCTTTGACTAAGACCACAAGAAACTACAAAGGGTTGTGAAACATAGAAACATAAAAGATAGGTGCAGGAGGAGGCCATTTGGCCCTTTGAGCCTGCTCCGCCATTCATTACGATCATGGCTGATCATCCAACTCAATAGCCTAATCCTGCTTTTTCCTCATAACCTTTGGTCCCATGTGCCCCAAGTGCTATATCCAGCCACCTCTTGAATACATTCAATGTTTTGGCATCAACTACTTCCTGTGGTAATGAATTCCACAGGCTCACCACTCTTTGGGTGAAGAAACATCTCCTCACCTCCGTCCTAAATGGTCTACTCTGAATCCTCAGACTGTAACCCCTGGATCTGGACTCCCCCACCATCAGGAACATCCTCCCTGCGTCTATCCTGTCTCGACCTGTTAGAATTTTATAAGTCTTCATGAGATCCCCCGCATTCATCAGAGCTCAAGTGAAAACAATCCTAACCTAGTCAATCTCTCCTCATTCATCAGTCCCGCCATCCCTGGAATCAGCCTGGTAAACCTTCGCTGCACTCCCTCGAGAGCAAGGACATCCTTCCTCAGAAAAGGAGACCAAAACTGCACACAATACTCTAGGTGTGGCCTCACCAAGGCCCTGTATAGTTGCAACAACACATCCCTGCTCCTGTACTCAAAAACTCTCGTAACGAAGGCCAACATGCCATTTGCCTTCTTTACCACCTGCTGCGCCTGCATGCTTACCTTCAGTGACTGATGCACAAGGACACCCAGGTCCCACTGAACACTCCCCTCTCCCAATTTACAGCCATTCAGGTAGTAATCTGCCTTCTTGTTTTTGCTTCCAAAGTGAATAACCTCACATTTATCCAAATTCTACTGCATCTGCCATTAATTAGCCCACTCACCCAACCTGTCCGGGTCTTTCTGAAGGATCTCTGCATCCTCGTCACCATTCACCCTCCCACCCAACTTGGTATCATCTGCAAATTTTGAGATGTCACAGTTTTTTCCCTCATCCAAATCATTAATATATATTGTGAATAGCTGGGGTCCCAGCAAGAAGCACACCTTAATTCCTACTCTTTGTTTCCTCGCTGCCAACCAGTTTTCTATCCATCTCAATACACTTCCTCCAATCCCATGAGCTTTAATCTTGCACGATAATCCTTTCTGCGGGACTTTGTCAAACGCTTTCTGAAAGTCCAAATATACCACATTGACTGGTTCCCCCCTTGTCAACTCTATTAGTTACATCTTCAAAGAATTCGAACAGGTTTGTCAAGCATGATTTCCCCTTCAAAAATCCATGCTGACTCTGATCCTGCTTTCTAAATGCTCTGCTATAATGTTTTTGATAATGAACAAAGAATAAAGAACATTACAGCACAGGAACAGGCCCTTCGGCCCTCCAAGCCTGCGCCAAACATGCTGCCCGACTGAACTAAACACCCTACCCTTCCGGGGACCATATCCCTCCATTCCCATCCTATTCATGTATTTGTCAAGACGCCCCTTCAAAGTCACTATCATACCTGCTTCCACTACCTCCCCCGGCAGCGAGTTCCAGGCACCCACCACCCTCTGTGTAAAAAACTTGCCTCACACAACTCCTTTAAACCTTGCCCCTCGCACCTTAAACATATGCTCCCTGGTAATTGACTCTTCCACCCTGGGAAATAGGTTCTGACTATCCACTCTGTCTATGCCTCTCATAATCTTGTAGACTTCTATCAGGTCTCCCCTCAACCTCCGTCGTTCCAGTGAGAACAAACCAAGTTTCTCCAACCCCTCCTCATAGCTAATGCCCTCCATACCAGGCAACATCCTGGTAAATCTTTTCTGTACCCTCTCCAAAGCCTCCACATCCTTCTGGTAGTGTGGCGACCAGAATTGAACACTATATTCCAAGTGCGGCCTAACTAAGATTCTATAAAGCTGCAACATGACTTGCCACTTTCAGTGACCTGTACCTGTACACCCAGATCCCTTTGCCTATCAATACTCTTAAGGGTTCTGCCATTTACTGTATATTTTCCATCCGTATTAGACCTTCCAAAACGCACAACCGCACATTTGTCCAGATTAAACTCCATCTGCCATCTCTCCGCCCAAGTCTCTAACCGATCAATATCCTGCTGTATCCTCTGATGGTCCTCATTGCTACCTGCAAATCCACCAACCTTTGTGTCGTCCGCAAACGTACTAATCAAACCAGTTACATCTTCCTCCAAATCATTTATATGTATTACAAACAGCAAAGGTCCCAGCACTGATCTCTGAGGAATGCCACTTATCACAGCCCTCCATTCAGAAAGGCACCCTGTCTTCTATGACCGAGCCAGTTCTGTACCCACCTTGCCAGCTCACCTCTGATCCCTTGCTACTTCACCTTCTGCACCAGTCTGCCATGAGGGACCTTGTCAAAGGTCTTACTGAAGTCCATGTAGACAACATCCACTGCCCTACCCTCATCAATCATCTTCTTCATTTCCTCAAAAATCTCGATCAATTTAGTGAGACATGACCTCCCCTTCACAAAACTATGTTGCCTCTCGCTAATATGTCCACTTATTTCCAAGTGGGAGTAAATCCTATCTCGAAGAATCCTCTCCAATAGTTTCCATACCACTGACGTAAGGCTCACCGGCCTGTAAGTACCTGGATTATTCTTGCTACCCTTCTTAAACAAAGGAACAACTTTGGCTATTCTCCAATCCTCTGGGACCTCCCATGTAGCAAGTGAGGATACAAAGATTTCCCTCAAGGCCCCTGCAATTTCGTCCCTTGCCTCTCTCAGTATTCTGGGGTATATCCCATCAGGTCCTGGGGACTTGTCTACCTTAATGTTTCTCAAGAACCCCAAAACCTCCTCCTTTATGATCTCAACATGACTCAAACTGTCTACACACCCTTCCCCAGACTCATCATCCACCAAGTCTTTCTCTTTAGTGAATACTGATGCAAAGTACAAAGTACAAAGCACAAAGTAAATAATACCTCACCCATTTCCTCTGGCTCCACGCATAGATTCCCTCCCCTGTCCTTGAGTGGGCCAACCCTCTCCCTGGCTACCCTCTTGCTCTTTATATATGTGGGATTTTCCTTAATCCTGCTGGCCAATGCTTTCTCGTGACTCCTTTTAGCTCTCCTTACTCCTTGCTTAAGTTTCTTTCTACTTTCCTTGTATTCCACACTTGCTTCATGTGTTCTCAGCCTCCTAACCTTAACAAATGCTTCTTTTATCTCTTTGACTAGGCTCACAATATCTCTCGTTATCCCAAAACTTGCCATACTTATCCTTCATTTTTATAGAAATGTGCCAGCCCTGAATCCCTATCAACTTAAGCCTCCCACATGCCAGATGTTGATTTGCCCTCAAACATCTGCCCCCAATCTACATTCTTCAGTTCCTGCCTAATATTGTTGTAATTAGCCTTCCCCCAATTTAGCACCTTAACTTGAGGACTACACTTATCTTTATCCATCAGTACCTTAAAGCTTACTGAATTGTGGTCACTGTTCCCAACTGCTCCCCTACTGAAATGTCGACCACCTGACCGGACTCATTGCCCAATACCAGGTCCAGTATGGTCCCTTCCCTAGTTGGACTATTTACATTCTGTTCCAAGAAGCCCTCCTGGATGATGCTTACAAACTCTGCCCCATCTACGCCCCTAGCACTAAGCGAGTCCCAGTCAATATAAGGGAAGTTAAAATCTCCCACCACAACAATCCTGTTACTTTTACACCTTGCCAAAATCTGCCTACACATCTGTTCCTCCATCTCCCACCGGCAATTGGGTGGCCTATAGTAAACCCCCAACATTGTGACTACACCTTTCCTATTCCTGAACTCTACCCATATTGCCTCACTGTATGAGCCCTCCGAGTTGTCCTCCCGCAGTTCAGTTGTGATCTTAATAGAAACATAGAAAACTACAGCACAAAACAGGCCCTTCGGCCTCACAAGTTGTGCCGAACATATCCCTACCTTTTAGGCCTACCTATAACCCTCCATCCTATTAAGTCCCATGTACTCATCCAGGAGTCTCTTAAAAGACCCTATTGAGTTTGCCTCCCCCACCACTGACGGCAGCCGATTCCACTCGCCCACCACCCTCTGTGTGAAAATCTTCCCCCTAACAATCCCCCTGTACCTACCCCCCAGCACCTTAAACCTGTGTCCTCTCGTAGCAGCCATTTCCACCCTGGGAAAAAGCCTCTGAGAGTCCACCCGATCTATGCCTCTCAACATCTTATATACCTCTATTAGGTCTCCTGTCATCCTACGTCTCTCCAAGGAGAAAAGACCGAGCTCCCTCAGCCTATCCTCATAAGGCATGCCACTCAATCCTGGCAACATCCTTGTAAATCTCCTCTGCACTCTTTCAATCTTTTCCACATCCTTCCTGTAATGAGGTGACCAGAACTGAGCACAGTACTCCAAGTGGGGTCTGACGAGGGTCTTATATAGCTCCATCATTATCCCCAGACTCCTAAACTCAATCCCTCGATTGATAAAGGCCAGCACACCATACGCCTTCTTAACCACCTCCTCCACCTGCGGGGCCGATTTTAGAGTCCTATGGACCCAGACCCCAAGGTCCTTCTGATCCTCTACCGTACTAAGAGTCTTTCACTTAATATTGTACTCCTTCATCCCATTCGACCTGCCAAAATGGATCACGACGCATTTATCTGGTTTGAAGTCCATCTGCCACTTCTCCGCCCAGTCTTGCATCCTATCTATGTCCCTCTGTAACTTCTGACATCCCTCCAGACTATCCACAACCCCACCAACCTTCGTGTCGTCGGCAAACTTACCAACCCATCCCTCCACTTCCTCATCCAGGTCATTTATGAAAATGACAAACAGCAAGGGTCCCAGAACAGATCCCTGGGGCACATCACTGGTGACCGACCTCCAATTAGAAAAAGACCCATCTATACACACTCTCTGCCTCCTTTGGGCAAGCCAGTTCTGGATCCACAGGGCAGCAGCCCCTTGGATCCCATGCCTCTCACTTTTTCGAGAAGCCTTGCATGGGGGACCTTATCGAACACCTTGCTAAAATCCATATAAGCCACATCTACCGCTTTCCCTTCGTCAATGTGTTTAGTCACATTTTCGAAGAACTCCACCAGGCTCATAAGGCACGATCTGCCCTTGACAAAGCCATGCTGAGTATTCTTGAGCATGCTAAACCTCTCTAAATGCTCATAAATCTTGTCCCTCAGGATCTTCTCCATCAGCTTACCAACCACTGAGGTTAGACTCACCGGTCGGTAATTTCCTGGGCTATCCCTATTCCCCTTCTTGAAAATAGGAACCACATCCGCAATCCTCCAATCCTCCGGCACCTCTCCCGTCTCCATCGACGACGCAAAGATCATCGCCAGAGGCTCTGCAATCTCTTCCCTCGCCTCCCACAGTAACCTGGGGTGCATCCCATCCAGACCCGGCAACTTATCTATCTTGATGCCATTCAAAGATTCCAGCACAACCTCTTTGTTAAAGTCCACATACTCAATCTTTTCAGTCCACCGCAAGCCCACAGTACATCCACCCATGTCCTTCTCCTCTGTGAAAACCGATGCAAAATACTCACTCAGCACCTCTGCCATTTCTACTGGTTCCATACTGATTTTCCCGCCTTCACCTTTTATAGGCCCTATTCCTTCACGTCTCATCCTTTTACTCTTCACATATTTATAGAACACCTTAGGGTTTTCCTTAATTCATCTTGCCAAGGCCTTCTCGTAACCCCTTCTGGCTCTCCTAATTTCCTTCTTTAGTCCCTTCCTACAAGCCGTATACTCATCTAGATCCCTATCTTCGCCAAGCTCTCTGAACCTTTTGTACGCTTTCCTTTTCTTCTTGACTAGGTCCCGCACAGCTTTCATGCACCACGGTTCCTTTAACCTACCAACTCCTCCCTGTCTGCTCGGAACAGTGTCCTGTAGAACCCTAGACAGACATTCCTTGAAAAACTGCCACCTCTCTTCAGTAGGTTTCCCCGAGAATACCTCCTTCCAATTTACTCCTCTAATTTGCTGCCTTATGTCTTCATATTTCCCCTTAACCAGTAGTGCAACTCCTCCACCCCTTTTTCATCCCCCTCTATTCTGCCTGAAACATCTGTATCCTGGAATGTTAAGCTGCCAATCCTGTCCTTCCCTTAACCAAGTCTCTGTATTGGCAACAACAAGCACTAATCCAAGCTCCAAGTTCATCTGCCTTCTCGCAATGAAACAAATGCACTTCAGTCCAACAGACCTCTTTGATTAGCAACCCCACCCTGCCTGCTGTTTCTCTGAGTCTTACTGGCCCTACTCTCTGGTTCCCCTTCAGTTAATTCACCTTTGCTTTGGTTCCCACAAACTAGTTTAAATCCTCTCGTGTAACACTAACATACCCTGAGAATTCGAGGATTCGAGAATTTTCCCCACTACCGATGTTAAGTTTACTGGTCTGTAATTCCCCGTTTTCTCCCTATCTCTCTTTTTGAATATTGGAGTGACATTCATTACCCTCCAATCTGCAGGGACTGTTCCAGAGTTTATAGAATCCTGGAAGGTGACCACCAATGCATCCACTATTTCTAGAGCCACTTCCTTAAATAGCCTGGGATGTAGATTATCAGGCCCTGGGGATTTATCCACCTTCAATCCCATCAACTTTCCCAGCATCATTTCTCTACTAATTTTGATCTCCCTCAGTTCTTCCCTCTCACTAAATCTTGCATTCTCCAACATTTCTGATTTGTGTCCTCTTTTGTGAAGACAGAACCAAAGTATATATTCAGTTGCTCAGCCATTTCTTTGTCCCACAGTATACATTCCCCCGTTTCTGTCTGTAGGGGACCTACATTTGTCTTCACCAACCTCTTTGTCTTTACGTATCAATAGAAATTCTTAGTGTCAGTCTTTATGTTCCCTGCAAGCTTATTTTTGTCCTGCATTTTCCACTTCTTAATCAATCCTTTAGTCCTTCTTTGCTGAATTCTAAACTGTTCCCAATCCTCAGACCTATTATTTTTCTTGGTCAATCTGTATGCTTCTTCCTCAGATTGGATCCTCTCTCTAATTTCCTTTGTAAGCCATGGATTGGCCCTCTTACCCAGTTTGTTTTTGTGCCAGACAGGAATAAACAGTTGCTGCAGTTCCCCCATGCATTTCTTGAATGTTTGCCATTGCCTATCCACTGTCATCCCTTTAAATAACTCTCCCCAATCTATCAAGCCAGTTCACGCCTCATATCCTCATAGTTATTAAGATTCAGCATCCTAGTCTCTTAATCAACCACTTCACTCTGCATCTTGATAAAAAATTCTATCATGTTATGGTCGCTCATCCCCAAGGGGTCTCGCACAGCTAGATTGGCAATGATTCCCTTCTCAGCACAGAACCCAGTCTAGGATGGCCTGCTCTCTAGTTGGCTCCACCACATATTGGTCAAAAAAACCATCCCATATACTCTCCAGGAATTCCTCCTCTACACCATTGTGGCTAATTTGATTTGCCCAATCTAGTAGCCCAGTCCATCATGCAAACCAGCTTCCCATCCACACTTCCACTGCCTCGAAAAAGCACCGAGCATAATCACAATAGTTAGCACTGCTGCCCCACAGCACGAGGGACTTGGGTCATTGGCTGTGTGGAGTCTGCAAGTTCTCCCCATAACTGTTTGGGTTTCCTCCGGGTACTCTGATTTCCTCCTATGGTCCAAATGATGTGCTGGTTGGGTGTATAAGCCATGCTAAATTCTCCCTCAGTGTTCCTGAACAGATGCCAAAGAGTGGTGACTAGGGGATTTTCACAGTAACTTCATTGCAGTGTTAATGTAAACCTACTTTTGACTAATGAGTAAATACTCAAGGACCCCACCCACCCTGGACATTTTCTCTTCCACCTTTTCCATCAGGGAAAAAGATACAAAGTCTGAGGTCACATATCAACTGACTCAAGAACAGCTTCTTCCCTGCTGCCATCAAACTTTTGAATGGACTTATCAGACATTAAGCTGATCTTTCTTTACACCCTAACTGTGACTGTAACATTATATTCTGCACTGTCTCCTTTCCTTCTCCTCTATGTACTGTATGAATGGTATATTTTTGTCTGTGTAGTGTACAAGAAACAATACTTTTCACAATACATGTGATAATGTATTTTTACAACAACAACAGTTGTCATGGTCACCATCACTGAGACTGGCTTTATATTCCAGATCTATTAATTGAATTGAACTGTTACCAGCTGCATGGTGGAATTGGAACCATTGTTTCCAGAGCATTAGCTTAGGCCTCTGGATTACGAGTCCAATGACTGTACCACTAGGTCATCATCTCCCCCAATGTCTACTATCAGATATCTGAATAATAAATATCAACCCAAACCTATCCAACCTTTCTTCATCACTTAAATGTTCCATCCCAGGGAACATCCTAGAGAATCTCCTCTGCACCCACTCCAGTGCAATCAGATCCTTCCTATAATGTGTTAACCAGAGCTGTACACAGTACTCCAGGTGTGGCCTCACCAAAATTCTATCCAACTACAAAATGACCTCCGTGCTTTTCTAATGCCTCAACTGATAAAGGCTAGTGTCCCATATACCTTTTTCACCACCCTACTAACATGCCCTTCTGCCTTCAGAGAACTATGAACAAACACGCCAAAGACCATTTATTCCCCAGAACTTCCAAGTGTCATGCTGTTTATTGAACACTTCCTTGTCAAATTATTCTTTCCAAAGTGTATCAGCTCCCTTTCTTCATGGCTAAATTCCATCTGTCACTTATCTGCCCATTTGACCATCCCATCTATATTTTCCTGTAGCCCAAGACACTCAACCTCACTGTTCATCACCCAGCCAATGTTTGTATCATCTGTAAACTTATTTATCCTTCCTCCCACATAGTCATCTACGTCATTTATATAAATTACAAATATTAAAGGACCCAGCACATGGTTATAATTGTTGGATTACTCTTGGTGCCACGTGATAGTGAGTATAGAAATAGGAAAATAGGACAGATGAATGCGTGGCTCAAGAGTTGGTGCAGGAGGGAGGGTTTTAGATTCCTGGATCACTGGGACCCTTTCTGGGGATTGTATAAATGAGACTGTCTGCACCTGAACCCCATTAGGGCCAATATCCTTGCCAGTAGGTTGGCTGTGCTGTAGGGAGGAGTTTAAACTAGTCTGGCAGGGAGGAGGGGGGGTGGGGAACAGATTAGTGTTGAAATAGAGACAAATCATGCTGCAGTAAAGGAAACAAGTCAGAGTAAATTCAGTTATGTTGTGTCAAGAGAGTAAGGTAAGAATGGATGATCTTTACTTTAGTGTTAGGAGTGTAATAGGTTTGGCTGATGAGTTAAAGGCGTGGATTGACACATGAGTGTGATATTGTTGCCATCACAGAAACATGGTTGAGGGAAGGGCTGGACTGGTAACTCAACATTCTACAGCAGTGGTTCCCAAACTTTTTTCACAGGGCCGCACTTTTGGAATAAAAATTTGCTCGCGCCACACCGAATTTTTTATTCATAAGAAATACATTCAAAAACAAAAAAAACAATTCCTAGCAGTGCTTGATTCATAACATAGAACACAACTACTTTATAATATGATCATGGGACATCCAGAAAGTATAAAATAATGCAGCTACATAAAAACATCGATCCATTATTAAATATTTCTTTGATTGTCCTTGAATCTTCCCGCCACACTTGCCATCCTCTCTCGCCGCACCAGTGTGGCGCACCGCACCCTTTGGGAACCACTGGTCTATAGGATCTTTAGAGGAGGATGTAAGAAGGGAGGCGGTGTAGCACTATTAATTAAGAAGTCAATTACTGCAATAAGGAGAGATGATATCTTGGAAGGATCTTCAAACAAGGCTTTGGGTAGAACTTAAGTACTTAAGGGGGCAGGCACACTACTTGGAGTGTGTTATAGGCCCCCAAAGAGTCAGCAGGAAATACAGGAGCAAATATCTAGACAGTTCAGAGGTGTGTAAGAGTAATAATTGAGGATTTCAACTTTCCCAACATAAATTGGAATAGTCATAGTGTTAAGGATTTAGAGGGGGTGGATTTCCTGAAATGTATCCAGAGGAGGGAATGAAGACGGACAAGTGTTCAATGTGGCAGTGGGGGAGCAGAACAAAGAACAAAGAAAATTACAGCACAGGAACAGGCCCTTCGGCCCTCCAAGCCTGCACCGACCATGCTGCCCGACTTAATTAAAACCCCCTACCCTTCCGGGGACCATATCCCTCTATTCCCATCTCATTCATGTACTTGTCAGTTTAGCAATAGCGACCACAACGCGGTACGATACAAATTTGTTATGGACAAGGAGAAAGATAACTTGCAAACAATGGCTTTTGATTGGGGCAAAGCAAATTTTATTAAAATAAAGCAGGATCTGGCCAAAGTTGACTGGGAATAGCTCTTTGCAGGTAGTTCTACAGCAGAACAGTTTGGGGCATTCAAAGGAACTGGGGAGAGTACAGGTCCAACATGTACCCTTGAGGAGGAAATGTAGGAGTAATAAGTTCAGGGAATCCTGGGTGTCCAGGACAATTCAGGACTGGATAAGGAACAAGAGAAAGGCTTTTAGCATGTCCAATGGGAGCATTTCAGCTGTGACCTGGAGGAATATAAGAAGTGCAAGAGAGAACTTAAGAAAACAATTAGAAGAGCAAAAAGGGGACATGAAAAATGACTTGCAAACAGGATTAGAGAGAATCCTAAGATATTTTATAAATACACTTAAGGGAAGAGGATAACCAGGGAAAGAATAGGGTCCATTAGGGACAAATCTGTGTGAAGCCGCAGGATATTGGAAGGTGTTTAATGAATAAGATTCAGACAATAGTGGTAGGAGGCTGTTCAAGTGATTGAACGATGTGGAGATGCCGGCATTGGACTGGGGTGAACACAGTAAGAGTTTTAACAACACCAGGTTAAAGTCCAACAGGTTTATTTGGTAGCAAATACCATTAGCTTTCGGAGCGCTACTCCTTTGTCAGATGGAGTGGAAATCTGCTCTCCACTCCATCTGACGAAGGAGCAGCGCTCCGAAAGCTAATGGTATTTGCCACCAAATAAACCTGTTGGACTTTAACCTGAAGTGATTGAACGTCAGTGGTGTACCTCAAGGGCAGCATGGTGGCACAGTGGTTAGCACTGTTGCCTCACAGTGCCAGGGACCCAACCTCGGGTCACTGTCTGTGTGGAGTTCTTCCCTTACATGCAAGGGTTTCCTCTGGGTGCTCTGATTTCCTCCCACACTCCAAGGATGTGTGGGTTAGGTGGATTGGCCATGCTAATTTGCCTCTTAGTGTAAGGAGGATTAGCAAGGTAAATACGTGGAGTTACAGGAATAGGGCCTGGGTGGGATTGTGGTCAGTGCAGACTCGATAGGCCTCCTTCTGCACTGTAGGGATTCTATGACTCTTGTGACATTAATGTCCCTTCATTTCTCATGTTTCATTTTGGCTGCAGCGTTAGAAGCATTGCTGAAATAGATCTCTCTCTGTTCTTATTTTGGAAGTTTTACCAGTTAGCTGAAAGCACACCTTGTTTGCTATGCTGCAATAAAGAATCGATGTTTTTGGTGTTTTGGGGAGCTGCTCTTGAGTGTTCACAATCATTTGAAATCAGCATTCAACCCAGGGAACTGGATTCCAATATCATGTGATCTTTAGCCTGTGCAGTGATAAATCTGTTTAAAGAGTTTTGTTTATTGGATTTTGGTTTTAATTGGAACATATTAGACATATTCATTAAGAGATATTCATTATACTGGTTGTTTTGTTTCTTGTTTGTAATTAATAAAAGTTCTTGCTAATTTTCTTACTATGCATGTTAACTATATTCTTAAATAAACTTTGCTTGATAAAAGCTCCTTCCTGGAATCATACCTGAAGAGATTCAAATTCAAGATGCTAAACTTATGATTCAGGTGGGCTTCATAAAACACTTTGGAGTTTCTAACCTGAACCATAACAGTCTATTATTCGAAGAATACTTCTCTCTTTTCTTCACTCAGGAAAAGTAGAACATAGGTACAGAATTCAGGAAGACAGACTGTAACAAACTTGCACAGTTTGACATAGGAAATGGGGATGTATTGGAGGCTCTGACATGCTTAAAAATGGACAAATCCCCAGACCTGGATGAGTTGCATCCCAGGCTGCTGTTGGAGAAGAGGCAGGAAATAACAGGGGCTCAGACACATTTTTAACTCCTCTCTGGCCACAGGTAAGCACCTGGGGATTGGAGGACGTCTAATGTGGTTTCACTTTTCAAGAAGGGTGGTAGAGACGAACCAGGAAATTACAGATCGGTGAGTCTCACATCAGTGGTAGGGAAAATTTTGGAGAAAATTCAGGAGAGAAGGAGAGAATTAATATCCACCTGGAAAGGCATTGTTTAATTAGAGAGAGTCAACACGGCTTTGTCAGGAGGAGGTTATGCCTAACAAATTTGTTAGAATTTTTTGAAAATGTGCTCGTGTGTTGATGAGGGAAGTTCAGCTCATGTCGTTTATATGGACTTTAGCAAAGCCTTTGGCCAGGTCCCACATGGGAGACTGATTGAGAAGGTTAAAGCACATGGGATTCAGGGAAACTTGGCAAGATGGATCAGAAATTGGCTTAGTTAAAGGATTCAATGGGTAGTGGTAACAAGCTGTGTACCACAAGGATCAGTACTGGGACCCATATACAGAAATGATACAGCTTAAAATGTGGGGGGATTGATGAGCAAGTTTGCAGAGGGCACCAAAATTGGTAGGGTGGTTAATAGTGAAGATGATTGTTGTACATTACAGGAAGATATAGATGGGTGGTCAGGTGGGCAGAGCAGCGGCAGATGGTACTTAACCCTGGTAAGTGTGAGGTGATTTGGAAGAAGAAATGAAACAAGGGAGTATTTAATGAATGGCAGGATACTAGGAAGCTCAGAGGGACCATGGGCTACATATTCACAGATCCCTGAAATCAGCACAGCATGTGAATAGAATAGTCAAGAAGTCTTATGGGACATTTGCTTTCATCAGTAGAGTATAAGAGGAAGGAGGTAATGTTGGAGTTGTGCAGAATATTGGTTAGGCCTCAGCTTGAGTACTGTGTGCAGTTCTGGTTACCTCACTGTAGGAAGGATGTGATTGCACCAGAGGGGGTAGAGAGGAGATTCACCAGGATGCTGCCTGGGATGGAGCATTGGAGCTATAAGGAGAGACTGGATAGACTTGGATTGATTTCTCCAGAGCAAAGAAGGCTGACGGGGGACATAATTGAGGTGTATAAGGTTATGAGGAGTATGGATAGGGTGAGTATCCCTTGGTTGAGGGGTCAATCACGAGGGGACATAGTTTTAGGGTAAGCGGCAGGAGATTCAGAGGGGATTTTAGAAAAAATCTTTTCAGAGGATTGTGGGAATCTGGAATGCACTGTCTAGGAAGCTAGTTGAGGCAGGAAACCTTACAAACTTCAAATAATATTTTGATGAGCCATTGAAGTATCATAATATTCAAGGATATGGGACAAGTGCAGGAAAATGGGATTAGTGCGCCTTTAGTGGTAGATATTGTCGGGTGCAGACTCGATGGGCCAAAGGGCTTTTCTGCACTGTTTGACTCTATCAAGGAGTTATGTCATCTGATCTTCCCCAAGTTTCACTGGTGGAACTGAATTCAAGTAGTTCCTGTTTGACCTCCAATGTGAACAGAACTCCGGGCAACCGCCTGTGCTGTTTTCCATCAAGCCGATTGCAGCAGGAAGAACTGTAACCCTCATCAAATCTGTGAACCATGGAGCCCGTACCTCTAGACTAACTGACTCTCAATGCTTTCTCCTGTCATGGAAGTTTCGCTCTGCAAAGATGGAACATTCTACAATCAGTCAACCTCCCCTCGGAAGGAATGGTCCAGTTGACCATTGTTAAAGATGAGATCGCGGAGTACTTGGAAGTGCATGATAAAGTAGGACTGAGTCAGCACGGCTTTGTCAAGGAGAGGTCATGTCTGACAAATCTGTTAGAGTTCTTTGAGGAGTTAACAAGGAAGTTAGATAAAGGAGAACCAGTGGATGTGGTTTATTTAGATTGCCAGAAGGCCTTTGACAAGGTGCCGCATAGGAGACTGTTAAATAGGTTAAGTGCCCATGGTGTTAAGGGTAAGATCCTGGGATGGATAGAGGATTAGTGACTGGCAGAAGGCAGAGAGTGGGGATAAAGGGGTCTTTTTCAGGATGGCAGCCGGTGATTAGTGGTGTGCCTCAGGGGTCAGTGCTGGGACCACAACTTTTCACAATATACGTTAACGATTTGGAGGAAGGAGCTGAAGGCAAAGTTGCTAAGTTTGCAAATGATACAAAGATATATAGAGGGACAGGTAGTATTGAGGAAGCAGGGGGGCTGCAGAAGGACTTGGGCAGGTTAGGAGAGTGGACAAAGAAGTGGCAGATGGAATACGATGTGGAAAAGTGTGAGGTTATGCACTTTGGAAGGAGAAATGGAGGCATGGACTATTTTCTAAATGGTGAAATGCTTAGGAAATCAGAAACACAAAGGGACTTGGGAGTCCTTGTTCAAGATTCTCTTAACGTTAACATGCAGATTTGATCAGCAGTTAGGAAGGCAAATGCAATGTTAGCATTCATGTCGAGAGGGCTAGAATACAAGAGCAGGGATGTACTTCTGAGGCTGTATAAGGCTCTGGTCAGACCCCATTTGGAGTATTGTGAGCAGTTTTGGGCCCCATATCTAAGGAAGGATGTGCTGGCCTTGGAAAGGGTCCAGAGGAGGTTCACAAGAATGATCCCTGGAATGAAGAGCTTGTCGTATGAGGAACGGTTGAGGACTCTGGGTCTGTACTCGTTGGAGTTTAAAAGGATCTTATTGAAACTTACAGGATACTGCGAGGCCTGTCTAGAGTGGACGTGGAGAAGATGTTTCCACTAGTAGGAAAAACCAGAACTAGAGGGCACAACCTGAAGCTAAAGGGATGACCCTTTAAAACAGAGATGAGGGGGAATTTCTTCAGCCAGAGAGTGATGAATCTGTGAAATTCTTTGCCGCTGAAGGCTGTGGAGGACAGGTCATTGAGTGTCTTTAAGACAGAGGTAGATAGGTTCTTGATTAATAAGGGGGTCAGGGGTTATGGGGAAAAGGCAGGAGAATGGGGATAAGAAAAAAATCAACCATGATTGAATGGCGGAGCAGACTCGATGGGCCCAGTGGCCTAATTCTGCTTCTATGTCTTATGGTCTTATGGCACCTGATAAGCCCAACATGGATTTTCCACAATCGTTCTCAAGATCAGCCTTCAGAAAGTCCCTTCTAGGACAAAGGGCAAAATCCTGCAGAGAGCCACTGATATTGAACTTGGACTCACTGGACACTCAATTTATGACAATAACTTCTTTGATTTTGTGAGAGGAAGGAAGTTAACTTTTGAAACTGAATGAGGCTCTGAAATATACTGAATGTAAATTAAAGAGCAGAACAAAAAAGCTAATAAACTCTGGATTTCTATCTAAGCCATGCGCTAATTGGCACAAGGTCAGTAAGATTAAAGAGGTAAATGTGTGGCTCAAAAATTGTTGTGCGAGAAATGGATTCAAATCTTGGAACATTGGCACCAGTACTGGGGAAGGAGGGAGCACTTCCAATTGAACAATTTCCACCTGTATCATGCTGGGACAAGAGCCCTGGCGGATTGCATAAGTAGGGCTTTAAACTAAATGCTTGGGGGGGGTGGAGGGCAGCAGGTGGGGGTTCAGTTGCATGGAAAGTTAAAAAAATTAAAGTTAAAGGAGAAGGAAGGAGTGCAGAATAGTGATGAGGCTGATTGTTACCAGAAAACTAAAGAAATAGGCAAAACATGTGAACTTCATATTACACCAAGGAACCATGCAAGAGTAGGGAAATTTGTTAATAGAACAAACTTAAAGGATTTGCATCTGAATGCATGAAGCATTCAGAATAAAATTAATGAATTAAGGACACAGATCGAGACAAATGGATATGGTTTGGTGGCTATTACTGAGATGTGGTTGCAGGAAACCAGGTTTGGGAATTGAATATCCAAAGGTATATTTTGGAAGGATAGGCAGAAAGGAAAAGGAGGTGGTGTAGCTTTGTTAGTGAAGGAAGAGATCAGTGCTGTAATGAGAAATGATATAATAGGATCAGTCTAGGTGGAAGTAAGAAACAGCAAGGGGAAGAAGTTCCTGGTTGGAGTAAATATAGGTCCCTAAACAGTACTTCCGCAGTGGAGTACAGTATAAATGAGGAAATATTGGGGCTTTGTAAAAAAGGTACGGCAATAATCATGGATGATACTAATATGCATATAGACTGGAATAATCAAATTGGCAAGGATAGCCTTGCGGGAGAGTGCAATGAATGTATTAGAGATTGTTGTAGAATGTTGTGGAACCAACCATGGAGCAGGCTCTTCTGGATTTGGTATGATGTAATGAGGAGGGAATAATTAATCATCTCATAGTTAAGTGTCCTCAAGGGAAGAGTGATCATAGCATGCTAGAATTTCAAATTAATTTTGAGGGCAAGAAACTGGAGTCCCACACTAGCTTTCTGGAGTTAAACAAAGGAAATCACATGGGGATGAGGACAGAATTGGCCCTAGATGACTAAAAGGTTGACGACCAATAGCACATGTTTAAGGGATAGTCAATTCCTAAAATATATTCCAGAGAGAATCATGCAGTGCAGAAGAGGCCTTTCAGCCCATCAAGTCTGCAATGACACATGAGAAACACCCAAAATCCAATCTAATCCCATTTACCAACACTTGGCCCATAGCCTTAAAAGTTATGATGTGCCAAGTGCTCATTCAGGTACTTTTTCAAGAATGAGGTTAACCGCCTCTACCACCCTCCCAGGCATCGCATTCTAGGGCATCACCACCCTCTGCATAAAGAGATTTTTCCTCACAACCCCTCTAAACTACCTGCCCCTCACCTTAAACCTATGTCCCCTCGTAACTGACCCTTCAACTAAGGAGAACAGCTGCTCCCTATCCAGAGGAAGAAAGATTTTATAATCTTTATAAAATTGAGGGGGAAGAAACATGCATGACTAAGCAAGGAGGTTAAAGAAACATAAAGACAAAAACTAAAGCATACTATATTGCAAAGACCAGTGGCAGGCTGGAAAACTGGAAAACTTTTAAAGATCAACAAAGGGTTACTATAAAAGTAATGAAAAGAGCAATGGTAAATTATGACAGAAAACTAGCTCAAAACATAAAAAGGATAGCAACAGCTTCTATAATTATATGAAAGGGGAGAGAGTAACTAAAGTGAATGTTGGTCCCTTGGAAGATTTAATGGGGGGAATGCAGAAATGGCTGAGACACTAAATCAATATTTTGCCTCAGTTTTCACGGTGGAGAACATGGGTATTATCCCAATAGTAACAGAAATGTAGAGGAAATAGAAAGGAACTAAGAACAATCATCAAAATCGAACAGTGAGGGTTGAAGTATGTTTTGACATGCTGAGCAAACTATCGGGATTGAAGGCAGGTAAGTCCCTGATGGCCTACATCCTAGGATCTTAAAGGAAGTGGCAGTAGAAATATTGGATCCATTCATTATAATATTCCAAAAGTCTCTGGATGTGGGAAAGATTCCAGTGGATTGAAAAAATGTTAATATGTTTTTCAAAAAGGGAGAGGCATAAAGTAGGAAACTGTAGACCAGTTAGTTTAACATCCTCCGGGTGCTCCGGTTTCCTCCCACAGTCCAAAGATGTGCGGGTTAGGTTGATTGGCCAGGTTAAAAAAAATTGCCCCTTAGAGTCCTGGGATGCGTAGGTTAGAGGGATTAGCGGGTAAAATATGTGGGGGTAGGGCCTGGGTGGGATTGTGGTCGGTGCAGACTCGATGGGCCGAATGGCCTCCTTCTGCACTGTAGGGTTTCTATGATTCTATGATTGTTGGGAAACTTTTAGAATCCATTATTAAAGAAGCAAAAACAGGAAATTTGGAAAATCAAAACGCAAACCATCAGAGTCAGCATGGTTTTATGAAGGGTTTCACGTTTGACTAATTTGCTAGAGTTCTTCAAAGATGTAACCAGCAAAGTGGATAATGGAGATCCTGTGGATGTCGTATATCTAGGCTTCCAGAAGGCATTTGATAAGGTGCCGCACAGAAGGTTAATACACAAGGTTAGATCACATGAGATTAGGGGTAATTTATGAGCTTAGATAGGTGACTGGCTGACCAACAGAAAGCAGAGTCTAGGATAAATGGGTCTTTTTTGGGTTGGGACGATGTAACTAGTGGAGTGCCACAGGGTTCAGTCCTCAGGCCCCAACTATTTACAGTCTGCATTAATTATTTGGATGCAGGAATAGTAGGTACTGAAGCCAAATTTGCAGATGACACTAAAATAGATGGGATTGTAAGTTGTGATAAAGAAATAAGCACTTTTCAAATGGACATATGTAGATTAGATGGGTGGACCAAAATTTGGCAGATGGAGTTTAACATGGATAAGTGTGAGGTTATCCAGTTCGGTTGGAAAAATGGAAAACAACTTATTATCATATTGTGTATGGAACCAAAAGAGATGGGGGAGATACTAAATGGTTTTTTTGCATCCGTATTTACTGAGGAAACGGGCATGGAGTCTACGGAAATTGGGCAAACAGGTAGGGAGGTCATGGAACCTTTACAGATTAAAGGGGAGGAGGTGCTCGCTGTCTTGAGGCAAATCAGAGTGGATAAATACCCAGGACCAGACAGGGTATTCCCACGGACCTTGAGGGAAGCTAGTGTTGAACTTGCAGGGGCCCTGGCAGACATATTTAAAATGTCAGTATTCACAGGGGAGGTGCCGGATGATTGGAGGGTGGCTCATGTTGTTCCGTTGTTTAAAAAAGGTTCCAAAAGAAATCCGGGAAATTATAGGCCAGTAAGTTTGACGTCGGTAGTGGGCAAGTTATTGGAAGGTGTGATAAGGGATAGGATCTACAAATATTTGGATAGACAGGGACTTATTAGGGAGAGTCAACATGGCTTTGTGCATGGTAGGTCATGTTTGACCAATCTATCAGAGTTTTTCGAGGAGGTTACCAGGAAAGTGGATGAAGGGAAGGTGGTGGATGTTGTCTACCTGGATTTCAGCAAGGCCTTTGACAAGGTCCCTCATGGGAGGTTAGTTAGGAAGGTTCAGTCGCTAGGTATACATAGGGAGGTAGTAAATTGGATTCGACACTGGCTCAATGGAAGAAGCCAGAGAGTGGTTGTGGAGGATTGCTTCTCTGAGTGGAGGCCTGTGACTAGTGGTGTGCCGCAGGGATCGGTGTTGGGTCCATTGTTGTTTGTCATCTATATCAATGATCTGGATGATAATGTGGTAAATTGGATCAGCAAGTTTGCTGATGATACAAAGATTGGAGGTGTAGTGGACAGTGAGGAAGGTTTTCAAAGCTTGCAGAGGGATTTGGACCAACTAGAAAAATGGGCTGAAAAATGGCAACTGGAATTTAACGCAGACAAGTGTGAGATATTGCACATTGGAAGGACACACCAAAGTAGAACGTACAGGGTAAATGGGAGGACTCTGAAGAGTGCAGTTGAACAGAGGGATCTGGGAATACAGGTACAGAATTCCCTGAAAGTGACGTCACAGGTGGATAGGGTCGTAAAGAGTGCCTTTGGTACATTGGCCTTTATAAATCGGAGTATCGAGTATAAAAGTTGGAGTGTTATGGTAAGGTTATATAAGGCATTGGTGAGGCCGAATTTGGAGTATTGTGTACAGTTTTGGTCACCTAGTTACAGGAAGGATGTAAATAAGATTGAAAGAGTGCAGAGAAGGTTCACAAGGATGTTGCCGGGACTTGAGAAGCTGAGTTACAGAGAGAGATTGAATAGGTTGGGACTTTATTCCCTGGAGCGTAGAAGATTGAGGGGAGATTTGATAGAGGTGTATAAGATTTTGATGGGTATAGATAGAGTGAATGCAAGCAGGCTTTTTCCACTGAGGCTAGGGGAGAAAGAAACCAGAGGGCATGGGTTAAGGGTGAAAGGAGAAAAGTTTAAAGGGAATATTAGGGGGGGCTTCTTCACGCAGAGAATGGTGGGAGTGTGGAATGAGCTGCCGGATAAAGTGGTAAATGCGGGGTCACTTTTAACATTTAAGAAAAACTTGGACAGGTTCATGGATGAGAGGGGTGTGGAGGGATATGGTCCAAGTGCAGGTCAGTGGGACTAGGCAAAAAATGGTTCGGCACAGACAAGAAGGGCCAAAAGGCCTGTTTCTGAGCTGTAATTTTCTATGGTTCTAAATGGAGAGAAATTTCTCAGTGCTTTGCTGCAGAGGGATCTGGGTGTCCTCATGCATTAATTGCTGAAAACTCGTATGCAGGTACAGCAGGTAATAAGGCAGGTGTAGTAGCATGGCCCTTTAAGAAGGAGCATCTCCTGAGGGCCATGTGATCAGCGAGAACCATATGGATTGTTCCGGCAGAAAGCTGAGCCAATCGGTAGGAGGGTGCGTACCACAGGGAGAGGAGGGGTTTGCAGTTGGAGCCGGGGAGTTGAGTAGAACAGTCGCATTGTAGTTCAGTCTGACCTTGTTCTGTATATTATTCTTATTATTGGCAATAAGGCTTTGTTCATTCAAGCCATATTAAGTCACCGTCAATTTATTCTCCAGAAGGTAAATGGAATTTTGGTATTTATTCCTAAAGGAATAGAGTATAAAAGTAAGGAAGTATTGCTGCAATTGTACAAGGCATTAGTGAGACTGTACCTTGAAAATTGTGCAGTTTTGGTCCCCTTACTTGAGGAATGATGTAATGGCATTCGGAGAAAGTTCACCAGATTGATTCCAGAGATAAGGGTGTTTGTCTTATAAAGGGAGGTTGAGTAATTTAGGCCTGTACTCTCTAGAGTTTAGAAGAATGAGAGGAGAGTTCTATAAGATGCTAAAGGGTATTGACAAGGTAGCTGTAGAGAGGACGTTTCCTCTTGTGGGGCAATCTAGAACAATTGGCCATAGTTTTAGGATAATGGGTAGCAGATTAAAAACAGATGAGGAGAAATTACTTCCCCCAGAGGGTCATGAATCTGTGAAATTCGCTACCTTAGAGGGCAGTGGGTGCTGGGACATTGAGTAAATTTAAGGAGGAGATAGACAGATTTTTAATGAGTAACGGGTTTGAAGGGTGATGGGGAATGGGCAGGAAAGTGGAGTTGAGGTGAGATGAGATCAGCCATGATCGTATTGAATGGCAGAGCAGGTTCGAGGGGCTGAATGGCCTCCTCCTATTCCTAGTTCTTACTTTCTAATAAATGGCAACATTTGCATCGGTTGATTTGGAGTATTTGCTCGGCACTGGTCTGTGCTGCAGAGATGTCATTGGCTGATTTTTCCATCTTGATATTCACCAGCTAGTTCCACGTTTACAAAGAACAAAGAACAAAGAACAGTACAGCACAGGAAACAGGCCCTTCGGCCCTCCAAGCCTGTGCCGCTCCTTGGTCCAACTAGACCAATCGTTTGTATCCCTCCATTCCCAGGCTGCTCATGTGACTATCCAGGTAAGTCTTAAACGATGTCAGCGTGCCTGCCTCCACCACCCTACTTGGCAGCGCATTCCAGGCCCCCACCACCCTCTGTGTAAAAAACGTCCCTCTAATATCTGAGTTATACTTCGCCCCTCTCAGCTTGAGCCCGTGACCCCTCGTGATCGTCACCTCCGACCTGGGAAAAAGCTTCCCACTGTTCACCCTATCTATACCCTTCATAATCTTATACACCTCTATTAGATCTCCCCTCATTCTCCGTCTTTCCAAGGAGCACAACCCCAGTCTACCCAATCTCTCCTCATAGCTAAGACCCTCCATACCAGGCAACATCCTGGTAAACCTTCTCTGCACTCTCTCTAACGCCTCCACGTCCTTCTGGTAGTGCGGCGACCAGAACTGGACGCAGTACTCCAAATGTGGCCTAACCAGCGTTCTATACAGCTGCATCATCAGACTCCAGCTTTTATACTCTATACCCCGTCCTATAAAGGCAAGCATACCATATGCCTTCTTCACCACCTTCTCCACCTGTGTTGCCACCTTCAAGGATTTGTGGACTTGCACACCTAGGTCCCTCTGTGTTTCTATACTTCTGATGACTCTGCCATTTATTGCATAACTCCTCCCTACATTATTTCTTCCAAAATGCATCACTTCGCATTTATCCGGATTAAACTCCATCTGCCAACTCTCCACCCAATTTTCCAGCCTATTTATATCCTGCTGTATTGCCCGACAATGCTCTTCGCTATCCGCAAGTCCAGCCATCTGAATAGAGGGATAAAGAGTGCGTAGAGGCAAAAGATCTTTAGTTTGAGAAGCTTGGTGGGCCAAAGGGCCTGTTCCTATGCTGTTCTGTCCCTTGTTATTTACCCTCTTTAGTGAAGTTAAGACCAAAGTGTGTGTTCAATTTTTCCACCATTTCTTTGTTCCCCGTTATAATTTCCCCAGCTTCTGACTGTAAGGGACAAACATGTGTTTTTTACTGATCTTTTTCTGTTCACATATTCATAGAAGCTTTTAAGGTCAGTTTTTATGTTCCCGGTAATTTTACTCTATTTTCTCCCTCTTGAACAAATTTGTTGTCCTCTTTTGTTGAATTCTGAAATGTTTCCAATCCTCAGGCTTGATAATTTTTCTGGCAATTTTATGTCTCCTCTTTTGATTTAATATTATCCCTAATTTCTTTTGCAAGCCATTGTTGAGCCATCTTTCCTCTTATTTTGGAACCATAGAGGAATGTAAATGGTTGTAATTCATGTGCATGTTTTTTAAATAGGAACCATTCCCAATCCACTGTCAACTCTTTAGTAATGTTCCCCAATTTTTCCTTGTCAATTCACACCTCATAGTTCCCTTAGTGTCCAAAGATGTGTAGGTTAGGTGGATTAGCCATAGTAAATATGTGGGGCAAGGGGTTAGGGTGGGTTAGAGGGCCTGGGTAAATACTGTCAGAGAGTTGGTGCTGCACTGTAGGGATTCTATAATTCAGATGATTCTATGATTCGATTACTTCACTCTCCATCTTGATGCAGAATTGTACATATTATGTACAATAATATTATGTACATATTATCTTCCCAAAAGAAAAATTGTTAATTAATCCTTTCTCATTGCACAATATCCAGTCTAGAATAGTCTGTTCTCTGGTTGGTTCCGCAATTTATTGGTCTAAAAAACCAAGGCCAGAATTGCAAGAAACTACAAAGGGTTGTGAATGGAGCCCAATCCATCACACAAACCAGCCTCCCATCCATTAACTCTGTCTACACTTCCCGCTGCCTCGGCAAAGCAGTCAGCATAATTAAGGATCACATGCACTCCAGACATTATCTCTTCCACCTTCTTCCGTCGGGAAAGATTCAAAGGTTTGAGGTCATGTACCAACCGACTCAAGAGCAGCTTCTTCCCTGCTGTCATCAGACTTTTGAATGGACTTACCTTGCATTAAGATGATCTTTCTCTACACCCTAGACTGCAACACTACATTCTGCACTCTCTCATTTCCTTCTCTATGAACGGTGTGCTTTGCCTATATAGTGCGCAAGAAAAAATACTTTTCACTGTAGGCTAATACATGTGACAATAATAAATTAAATCAAATCAAAAAAAACCATTGTTGTACACACTGCAGGAATTCCTCCTCCACTATACCACTGGCTGTTTGGTTTGTCCAATCTATGTGTAAATTAAAGTCAGTAAGAAGTTTAACAACACCAGGTTAAAGTCCAACAGGTTTATTTGGTAGCAAAAGCCACAAGCTTTTGGAGCCTTAAGCTCCTTCTTCAGGTGAGTGGGAATTCTGTTCACAAACAGGGCATATAAAGACACAAACTCAATTTACAGAATAATGGTTGGAATGTGAATACTTACAGCTAATCAAGTCTTAAAGGTACAAACAATGTGAGTGGAGAGAGCATTAAGACAGGTTAAAGAGATGTGTATTGTCTCCAGACAGGACAGCCAGTGAGACTCTGCAAGTCCAGGCAAGCTGTGGGGATTACAGATAGGGTGCCATGAACCCAAGATCCCGGTTGAGGCCGTCCTCATGTGTGCGGAACTTGGCTATCAGTTTCTGCTCAGCGACTCTGCACCGTCGTGTGTCATGAAGGCCGCCTTGGAGAACGCTTACCCGAATATCAGAGGCCGAATGCCCGTGACCGCTGAAGTGCTCCCCAATAGGAAGAGAACAGTCTTGCCTGGTGATTGTCGAGCGGTGTTCATTCATCCGTTGTCGCAGCGTCTGCATGGCAATTTTATGTCTCCTCTTTTGATTGAATATTATCCCTAATTTCTTTTGCAAGCCTTGTTGAGCCATCTTTCCTCTTATTTTGGAACCATAGAGGAATGTAAAATGTTGTAATTCATGCACATGTTTTTTAAATAGGAACCATTCCCAATCCACTGTCAACTCTTTAGTAATGTTCCCCAATTTTTCCTTGTCAATTCACACCTCATAGTTCCCTTAGTGTCCAAAGATGTGTAGGTTAGGTGGATTAGCCATGGTAAATATGTGGGGCAAGGGGTTAGGGTGGGGGAGAGAGCCTGAATAAATACTGTCAGAGAGTTGGTGCAGACTTGATGAGCCAAATTGCCAACTGCAACCATGCAGACGCTGCGACAATGGATGAATGAACACCGCTCAACAATCACCAGGCAAGACTGTTCTCTTCCTGTTGGGGAGCACTTCAGCGGACATGGGCATTCGGCCTCTGATATTCGGGTAAGCGTTCTCCAAGGCGGCCTTCACGACACACGATAGCGCAGAGTCGCTGAGCAGAAACTGATAGCCACGTTCCGCACACATGAGGACGGCCTCAACCGGGATATTGGGTTCATGTCACACTATCTGTAATCCCCACAGCTTGCCTGAACTTGCAGAGTCTCACTGGCTGTCCTGTCTGGAGACAATACACATCTCTTTAACCTGTCTTAATGCTCTCTCCACTCACATTGTTTGTACCTTTAAGACTTGATTAGCTGTAAGTATTCACATTCCAACCATTATTCTGTAAATTGAGTTTGAACATAGAACATAGAACATTACAGCGCAGTACAGGCCCTTCGGCCCTCAATGTTGCGCCGACCTGTGAAACCAATCTAAAACCCATCTAACCTACACTATTCCAATATCATCCATATGTTTATCCAATGACCCTTTAAATGCCCTTAATGTTGACGAGTCGACTACTGCTGCAGGCAGGGCATTCCACGCCCTTACTACTCTGAGTAAAGAACCTACCTCTGACATCTGTCCTATATCTCTCACCCCTCAATTTAAAGCTATGTCCCCTCGTGCTAGCCATCACCATCTGAGGAAAAAGGCTCTCACTATCCACCCTATCTAATCCTCTGATCATCTTGTATGCCTCTACTAAGTCACCTCTTAACCTTCTTCTCTCTAATGAAAACAGCCTCAAGTCACTCAGCCTTTCCTCATAAGGCCTTCCCACCATACCAGGCAACATCCTGGTAAATCTCCTCTGCACCCTTTCCAATGCTTCCACATCATTCCTATAATGCGGCGACCAGAACTGTACGCAATACTCCAAATGCAGCCGCACCAGAGTTTTGTACAGCTGCAACATGACATCATGGCTCCGAAACTCAATCCCTCTACCAATAAAAGCTAACACACCGTACGCCTTCTTAACAACCCTATCAACCTGGGAAGCTAGGGAGGAGATTGCAGAGCCTTTGGCTTTGATCTTTATGTCATCATTGTCTACAGGAATAGTGCCAGAAGACCGGAGGATAGCAAATGTTGTCCCCTTGTTCAAGAAGGGGAGTAGAGACAACCCTGGTAATTATAGACCAGTGAGCCTTACTTCAGTTGTGGGCAAAGTTTTGGAAAGGATTATAAGAGATAGGATTTATAATCATCTAGAAAGGAACAATTTGATTAGGGATAGTCAATACGGTTTTTGTGAAAGGTAGGTCGTGCCTCACAAACCTTATTGAGTTCTTTGAGAAGGTGACCAAAGAGGTGGATGAGGGTAAAGCAGTTGATGTGGTGTATATGGATTTCAGTAAAGCATTTGATAAGGTTCCCCATGGTAGGTTATATAGAAACCCTACAGTGCAGAAGGAGGCCATTCGGCCCATCGAGTCTGCACCGACCACAATCCCACCCAGGCCCTACCCCCACATATTTACCCGCTAATCTACGCATCAGGACTCTAAGGGGCAATTTTTTTTTAACCTGGCCAATCAACCTAACCCGCACATCTTTGGACGGTGGGAGGAAACCGGAGCACCCGGAGGAAACCCACGCAGACACGAGGAGAATGTGCAAACTCCACACAGACAGTGACCGAGCCAGGAATTGAACCCGGGACCCTGGAGCTGTGAAGCAGCAGTGCTAACCACTGTGCTACCGTGCCGCCCCATTAGAGAGAAGAAGGTTATTGCAGAGAATACGGAGGCATGGGATTGAGGGTGATTTTGCGGTTTGGATCAGAAATTGGCTAGTTGTAAGAAGGCAGAGGGTGCCAACTTTCAGGGATCTATGCACATAGACACCGAGATCTCTCTGCTCATCATCACTACCAAGTATCTTACCATTAGCCCAGTACTCTGTATTCTTGTTACTCCTTACAAAATGCATCATCTCACACTTTTCCGCATTAAACTCCATTTGCCACCTCTCAGCCCAGCTCTGCAGCTTATCTACGTCCCTCTGTAACCTGCAACATCCTTCTGCACTGTTCACAACTCCACCGACTTTAGTGTCATCCGCAAATTTACTAACCCATCCTTCTATGCCCTCATCTAGGTCATTTATAAAAATGACAAACAGCAGTGGCCCCAAAAGAGATCCTTGCAGTACACCACTAGTAACTGAACTCCAGGATGAACATTTCCCATCAACCACCACCCTCTGTCTTCTTACAGCTAGCCAATTTCTGATCCAAACCGCAAAATCACCCTCAATCCCATGCCTCCGTATTTTCTGCAATAGCCTACCATGGGGAACCTTATCAAACGCTTTACTGAAATCCATATACACCACATCAACTGCTTTACCCTCATCCACCTCTTTGGTCACCTTCTCAAAGAACTCAATAAGGTTTGTGAGGCACGACCTACCTTTCACAAAACCGTATTGACTATCCCTAATCAAATTGTTCCTTTCTACATGATTATAAATCCTATCTCTTATAATCCTTTCCAAAACTTTGCCCACAACAGAAGGCTCACTGGTCTATAATTATCAGGGTTGTTTCTACTCCCCTTCTTGAACAAGGGGACAACATTTGCTATCCTTCAGTCTTCTGGCACTATTCCTGTCGACAATGACGACATAAAGATCAAAGCCAAAGGCTCTGCAATCTCCTCCCTAGCTTCCCAGAGAATCCTAGGATAAATCCCATCCGGCCCAGGGGACTTATCTATTTTCACACTTTCCAGAATTGCTAACACCTCCTCCTTATGAACCTCAATCCCGTCTAGTCCAATAGCCTGTATCTCAGTATTCTCTTCGACATCATTGTCTTTTTCCTGTGTGAATACTGACGAAAAATATTCATTTAGCGCCTCTCCTATCTCTTCGGACTCCACGCACAACTTTCCACTACTGTCCTTGACTGGCTCTAATCTTACCCTAGTCATTCTTTTATTCCTGACATACCTATAGAAAGCTTTAGGGTTTTCCTTGAACCTACCTGCCAAAGACTTCTCATGTCCCCTCCTGGCTCTTCTTAGCTCTCTCTTCAGGTCCTTCCTGGCTAACTTGTAGCTCTCAAACGTGCTAACTGAGCCTTCATGTCTCATCTTTACATAAGTCTCATTCTTCCTCTTCACAAGAGATTCAACTTCTTTAGTAAACCACAGTTCCCTCGCTCAACCACTTCCTCCCTGCCTGACAGGTACATACTTATCAAGGACACGCAGTAGCTGTTCCTTGAACAAGCTCCACATTTCAATTGTGCCCACCCCCTGCAGATTTCTTCCCCATCCTATGCATACTAAATCTCACCTAATCGCATCATAATTTCCTTTCCCCCAGCTATAACACTTGCCCTGCGGTATATACCTATCCCTTTCCATCGCTAAAGTAAACGTAACTGAATTGTGGTCACTATCACCAAAGTGCTCACCTACCTCCAAATCTAACACCTGGCCTGGTTCATTACCCAGTACCAAATCCAATGTGGCCTCGCCTCTTGTTGGCCTATCTACATACTGTGTCAGGAAACCCTCCTGCCCACATTGGACAAAACTGACCCATCTAAAGTACTTGAACTATAGCATTTCCAGTCAATATTTGTAAAGTTAAAGTCCCCCATAACAACTACCCTGTTACTTTCGCTCCTATCCAGAATCATCATTGCAATCCTTTCCTCTCCATCTCTGGAACTTTTCGGAGACCTATAGAAAACTCCTTGGTGACCTCTCCTTTCCTGTTTCTAATCTCAGCCCGTACTACCTCAGTAGACGAGTCCTCATCAAACGTCCTTTCTGCCACCATAATACTGTCCTTGACTAACAATGTAAGAAGTTTAACAACACCACGTTAAAGTCCATTGTCCGCAGCAAACTACCCAGCCTTCAGGAGAACAGTGACCACGACACCACACAACCCTGCCACAGCAACCTCTGCAAGACGTGCCGGATCATCGACACAAATGCCATCATCTCACGTGAGAACACCATCCACCAGGTACACGGTACATACTCTTGCAACTCGGCCAACGTTGTCTACCTGATACGCTGCAGGAAAGGATGTCCCGAGGCATGGTACATTGGGGAAACTATGCAGATGCTGCGACAACGGATGAATGAACACCGCTCGACAATCACCAGGCAAGACTGTTCTCTTCCTGTTGGGGAGCACTTCAGCGGTCACGGGCATTCGGCCTCTGATATTTGGGTAAGCGTTCTCCAAGGCGGCCTTCACAACATGCGATGGCGCAGAGTCGCTGAGCAGAAACTGATAGCCAAGTTCCGCACACACGAGGACGGCCTCAACAGGGATCTTGGGTTCATGTCACACTATTTGTAACCCCCACAGCCTGCCTGGACCTGCAGAGTTTCACTGGCTCTCTTGTCTGGAGACAATACACATCTTTTTAGCCTGTCTTGATGCTCTCTCCACTCATGTTGTTTGTATCTTAAAGACTTGATTAGCTGTAAGTATTCACATTCCAACCATTATTCATGTAAATTGAGTCTGTGTCTTTATATGCCCTGTTTGTGAACAGAATTCCCACTCACCTGAAGAAGGGGCTTGGAGCTCCGAAAGCTTGTGTGGCTTTTGCTACCAAATAAACCTGTTGGACTTTAACCTGGTGTTGTTAAACTTCTTACTGTGTTTACTCCAGTCCAACGCCGGCATCTCCACAGCTTGACTAACAATGCCACACCTCCCCCTCTTTTACCACCTTCCTTGATTTTACTGAAACATCTAAGCCCCGGAACCTGCAACAACCATTCCTGTCCCTGCTCTCTCCATGTGTCTTTATATGCCCTGTTTGTGAACAGAATTCCCACTCACCTGAAGAAGGAGCTTAAGGCTCCGAAAGCTTGTGGCTTTTGCAACCAAATAAACCTGTTGGACTTTAACCTGGTGTTGTTAAACTTTTTACTGTCTTTGCCCCAGTCCAACACCAGCATCTCCACATCATAAATTAAAGTCACCCATGATTAATTATGATTACATCATCACCCATGATCATTGCATTGATCCCTGATTTCTTGTTTAAACACCTTCCCTTATATCTCTGCAACTGTCTGGGGGCCTATTAGACAACCCCCAATGTTTTCTGCCCATTGGTGTTCCTTATCTTCATCCATACAGATTCCACATCATGATTTTCTGAGCCAATATTCTTCCTCATGATTGCATTGACTTCCTCCTTTATTAACAATGCTACTCCACCTCCGTTCAATTTTTGTTTGTCCTTCCTAAATAATGAATACGCCTGGATGTTCATTTCCCATCCTTGATACCCGATGTCTGTAATTGAAACTATATCATAACCGTTTATATCTATTTTCACTGTTAATTCATCTATCTTATTGCAAATGTTCCACACATTAAGACAAAACTTTTGTCTTTTTAACCTTGTTAGTCAGTTTAGCTTTATTTTGCATTCTGGCCCCATTTGTTTTTCACCCTTGCCTTTTCTGTCTTCCACTTATGCTTCTTACATTTGTCTTTTGTTTCTATCCTTGTTTCTTCCTCTTCTGTCTCCCTGATCAGGTTCCCATCCCCCACCATTCTAATTTAACCCTCACTGATAGCACTAGCAAACTCCCCTGAGGACATTGCTCTCAACCCTGGCTTGCTGCAACCGGTCCCACCTTCCCTAGAAAAAGCATCTTACCCAGGCCCATCCCCCGACCCTATCCCAGTAACTCTGTGCATTTATCATGGCCAATCCACCTAACCTGCACACCCGTTGTTTAAGAAGGGTAGCAGGGATAACCCAGGAAATTAAAGGCCGGTGAGCTTGACGTCCGTGGTAGGGAAGTTGTTGGAGAGGATTCTTAGAGACAGGATGTATGTGCATTTAGATAGAAACAATCTCATTAGTGACAGACAGCATGGTTTTGTAAGAGGGAGGTCGTGCCTTACAAATTTGGTGGAGTTTTTTGAGGAAGTGACAAAAACGGTTGATGAAGGGCCGTGGATGTCGTCTATATGGATTTCAGTAAGGCATTTGACAAAGTCCCACATGGCAGGTTGGTTAAGAAGGTTAAGGCTCATGGGATACAAGGAGAAGTGGCTAGATGGGTGGAGAACTGGCTTGGCCATAGGAGACAGAGGGTAGTGGTCGAAGGGTCTTTTTCCGGCTGGAGGTCTGTGACCAGTGGTGTTCCGCAGGGCTCTGTACTGGGACCTCTGCTATTTGTGATATATATAAATGATTTGGAAGAACATGAACATAGAACATAGAAAGCCACAGCACAAACAGGCCCTTCGGCCCACAAGTTGCGCCGATCACATCCCCACCTCTAGGCCTATCTATAGCCCTCAATCCCATTAAATCCCATGTACTCATCCAGAAGTCTCTTAAAAGACTCCAACGAGTTTGCCTCCACCACCACCGACGTCAGCCGATTCCACTCACCCACCACCCTCTGAGTGAAAAACTTACCCCTGACATCTCCTCTGTACCTACCCCCCAGCACCTTAAACCTGTGTCCTCTCGTAGCAACCATTTCAGCCCTTGGAAATAGCCTCTGAGAGTCTACCCTATCCAGACCTCTCAACATCTTGTAAACCTCTATCAGGTCACCTCTCATCCTTCGTCTCTCCAGGGAGAAGAGACCAAGCTCCCTCAACCTATCCTCATAAGGCATGCCCCCCAATCCAGGCAACATCCTTGTAAATCTCCTCTGCACCCTTTCAATGGCTTCAACATCTTTCCTGTAATGAGGTGACCAGAACTGCGCGCAGTACTCCAAGTGGGGTCTAACCAGGGTCCTATAAAGCTGCAGCATTATCTCCCGACTCCTAAACTCAATCCCTCGATTAATGAAGACCAGTACGCCGTACGCCTTCTTGACCGCATCCTCCACCTGCGAGGCCGATTTAAGAGTCCTATGGACCCGGACCCCAAGGTCCTTCTGATCCTCTACACTGCTAAGAATGGTACCCTTCATATTATACTGCTGCTTCATCCCATTGGATCTGCCAAAATGGATCACCACACACTTATCCGGGTTGAAGTCCATCTGCCACTTCTCCGCCCAGTCTTGCATTCTATCTATGTCTCGCTGCAACTTCTGACATCCCTCCAAACTATCCACAACACCACCTACCTTGGTGTCGTCAGCAAACTTACCAACCCATCCCTCCACTTCCTCATCCAGGTCATTTATGAAAATGACAAACAGCAAGGGTCCCAGAACAGATCCCTGGGGCACTCCACTGGTCACTGACCTCCATGCAGAGAAAGACCCCTCCACAGCCACTCTCTGCCTTCTGCAGGCAAGCCAGTTCTGGATCCACAAGGCAACAGCCCCTTGGATCCCGTGCCCTCTCACTTTCTCAAGAAGTCTTGCATGGGGGACCTTATCGAACGCCTTGCTGAAGTCCATATAGACCACATCCACCGCTCTTCCTTCGTCAATGTGTTTGGTCACATTTTCAAAGAACTCAACCAGGCTCGTAAGGCACGACCTGCCCTTGACAAAGCCGTGCTGACTACTTTTGATCATACTAAACTTCTCTAGATGATCATAAATCCTGTCTCTCAGGATCCTCTCCATCAACTTACCAACCACTGAGGTTAGACTCACCGGTCGGTAATTTCCCGGGCTGTCCCTGTTCCCTTTCTTGAACATAGGGATCACATCTGCAATCCTCCGGAACCTCTCCCGTCTCCATCGACGATGCAAAGATCATCGCCAAAGGCTCCGCAATCTCCTCCCTCGCCTCCCACAGTAACCTGGGGTACATCCCATCTGGTCCCGGCGACTTACCAACCTTGATGCCATTCAATAGTTCCAACACATCCTCTTTCTTTATGTCCACATGCTCGATCCTTTCTGTCCACCGCAAACCAGCAGTACAACCACCCAGATCCCTTTCCACCGTGAATACCGAGGTAAAGTATTCATTAAGCAGCTCCGCCATTTCTAACGGTTCCGCACAAACTTTTCTCCCTTCACCTTTTAAGGGTCCTATGCCTTCACATCTCATCCTTTTACTCTTGACATATTTGTAGAAAGCCTTGGGATTCTCCTTAATCTTACCCGCCAAGGCCTTCTCATGACCCCTTCTCGCTCTCCTAATTTCCTTCTTAAGCTCCTTCCTACATCCCGTATACTCCTCTAAATCCTTAACACCTCCTAGCTCTCTGAACCTTCTGTACGCCTCTCTTTTCTTATTCACCAGGTTCATCACAACCTTCGTGCACCACGGTTCCCGTACCCTACCAACACCCCCCTGTCTCATCGGAACGTTGTCATGCAGAGCTCCAGACAAACATTCCTTGAAAATCCTCCACTTTCCTTCAGTACTTTTCCCCAAGAATGCCTCCTTCCAATTTACAAGAAGGTGTAACTGGTGTAATCAGCAAGTTTGCGGATGACACGAAGATGGCTGGAATTGCGGATAGCGAAGAGCATTGTTGGGCAATACAGCAGGATATAGATAGGCTGGAAAATTGGGCGGAGAGGTGGCAGATGGAGTTTAATCCGGATAAATGCGAAGTGATGCATTTTGGACGAAATAATGTAGGGAGGAGTTATACAATAAATGGCAGAGTCATCAGGAGTATAGAAACACAGAGGGACCTAGGTGTGCAAGTCCACAAATCCTTGAAGGTGGCAACACAGGTGGAGAAGGTGGTGAAGAAGGCATATGGTATGCTTGCCTTTATAGGACGGGGTATAGAGTATAAAAGCTGGAGTCTGATGATGCAGCTGTATAGAACGCTGGTTAGGCCACATTTGGAGTACTGCGTCCAGTTCTGGTCGCCGCATTACCAGAAGGACGTGGAGGCATTGGAGAGTGCAGAGAAGGTTTACCAGGATGTTGCCTGGTATGGAGGGTCTTAGCTATGAGGAGAGATTGGGTAGACTGGGGTTGTTCTCCTTGGAAAGACGGAGAATGAGGGGAGATCTAATAGAGGTATACAAGATTATGAAGGGTATAGATAGGGTGAACAGTGGGAAGCTTTTTCCCAGGTCGGGGGTGACAATCACGAGGGGTCACGGGCTCAAGCTGAGAGGGGCGAAGTATAACTCAGATATCAGAGGGACGTTTTTTACACAGAGGGTGGTGGGGGCCTGGAATGCGCTGCCAAGTAGGGTGGTGGAGGCAGGCACGCTGACATCGTTTAAGACTTACCTGGATAGTCACATGAGCAGCCTGGGAATGGAGGGATACAAACGATTGGTCTAGTTGGACCAAGGAGTGGCACAGGCTTGGAGGGCCGAAGGGCCTGTTTCCTGTGCTGTACTGTTCTTTGTTCTTTGGTCTGTGGGAGGAAACCGGAGCATCCAGAGGAATCCCAGGCAGACATGAGAAAAATGTGTAAACTCCACACAGTCATCAAAGGCCGGAATTGAACCCGAGTCCCTGGCATGTGAAGCAGCAGCTCTAATTACTGTGCCACAGTGCCGTCTGTTGAATCCAAAAATTTGCATTGATTAAACATGGGTCGGTCCTTTGCAATAACGTGTTAAGAATCCCACTGATGTTACTTGCAATAGCATCTCAAAACCTGGAAGGATAACTTGAAACACTGGTTCTTAGCGGTGTACATTTGTTTGGAATAATGTGAGGAATAATGTTTAACTCTGAGGAATCAGTCCAGTCATTTTGTAAACAATTAATAGAGTATTTATTAAAGTAAAATAAAAGAAAAACACATGACAGACTAATATATACTATGACACTTAAATATATTAATAACTAAATGCATCGTTTTATCTGAAATTACCCCATTCCCAAAATATATCCATATTCCTTGAACTCAGTGAGACACCCCTTTTTCCAAACAACATCCAATTTAGTAACCCTATAAGTCAAATCCAGCTATGAGTTACCACACAATACTGTTTAGTAGACCAAGTTTTGGAAAGCATCTTTTCTTTGTTTAGCGAAGGCACAAAACTGTGTCTTTTAGAGGAGAATATCTGTGATCTGCCGTGACTCTAAGGGCCCGATTTTACCATTTTGAGTCTAAGTGCCGAATCTGGGTGTAATACAGATCCGAGCCTGGAATCCTCTTTCCAGCACACGCATATGCTTTTTGCCGGCTCCAGTCCGATCCACGCAGTGGGCGGGGTTTAGCGCTGCCGGAACGATTGGAGCTCTGAACTGCGCATGCGCAGTTCGAAAAAAATCTGAAAAAGCGCGCCCGTGTCAGATCGCAGATCTGAATAGAAATGATGCCTTGACTTAAAATCATACCTGCGAGTAAATTTCTCACTCAGAATGACAACTATTTGTTAGTTTAAAAATATAACCTGTTCCTGTGCAAGCCACTCAGAAGCAATAAACACAGCTGCATGTATTTAACTACATTTGCAATTTGCATCATTCTTGCTGATCAGAAGTAACTTTTAATATTTCCATGATGCCATAAATCTGTGTTGTTAAACACAGATAATGAGTGGGTGCCGAAAGATTTCCATGGACTAGTCTGTCAGTCAGTGCTCCCACTGATCCATCCTGTACCCATATCTCTGTCCAGCAGCCTGGAAATCGTCGAGTCTCATCTGGAACTGAACTTAGTCAATAAATTATATTTTTTGCCTTTGATGCTGAAATAAAAATCTCACCATTCACCGGACTCTGAAATGTCTTGCTGCACTTTACACTGGAGGCTGTCAGCTCTCTTCCAACTGGTCCTATGTTGGCCACTTCAGTCATTACTGCAGTTGAAGAAAAGTCTATGGTGACTGTATATTTCATCTAAAAGGATGCTGGCTTTTCACGCTGTGATCTATGTGCGTTCAGTCTTTTGAGTTATGCCCCCTATTCCAGACATTAGATAAACGTCCCTTCTGAAGTTTTTGTGGAGAAGCAAGGTCACATGACCCAGGACACCTAGCTTTTGGCCAGTTTAATAATACAGACCCCCCTGGGAGGCAGGCCCCCCTCGGCAGACCCCCCCCAACCAGAGATCCATCTGAGCCCACCCCCCTCCTCTGGCGGACGCCAGCGGAACGGTGTGAAGCCCGGTCACTTTAGCCGTGGCTCCAAGTCTGTGGCCAGGAAGGTGCTGCAGGCTCTCGAAGGACTGAAGATGGTCGAGAAGGATGGTGGAGGCAGTTTGGGGGTGTGGTCTGCCGAGGGGGGCCTGCCTCCCAGGGGGTCTGATCCTGGGGTGGGGGCCATGTTGGGGACCATAGTGATGACTTCAAAAGACAGTCTTTGCTGTAACCAATGGCACTATAGTCTTATGGTCAATGCAGTGATGAACAGCAATGTCATTCACTAGAAGGAAGAATGGATTAATTTTAAATGAGTATTAAAAAATAGTATTAGTGCTTATGATTAAGGAACTTTTATTGAAATATATCAATTAATCTAATCCTCTCCCACTTGCCATTACTTGATCTAGTGAGGGAACGTCCTCATATCTACGCAAAAATCCTGGAAATGCTCATTAACAGATATCTGACAATTCATGATAATACAGGTGTATCAGAATATGTAAAATAAAGTGTGGAGCCCTCACTCAGCATCTATAAGCCCAAGCAGATTCAACAATTCTTTTTAATGCAAAAGCATTGCAGCCACTAAACTGAATGTTTAGTTTGGATTCTCGTTCGAGATGAAAGGCAAAAGACCCTTCTGCTTAGAATGAAGAAGAGTGCAAAGTTTAGCCTTTACTGTGCTGCTTGATTTTTGTTACCTCTGATCAAATGTTCTGGTAAAGCTGACCAATCTACATTAAAATATCAGTGGTCCGTTTTTGTCACTTTGACTTCTATATTATTTCAATATTTTTAGTAGTTTAATAGAAACAATAATGATCTATCATTGCTATCTGGCTTGCCGGATTGTGAATGTGCGATTATCACTGGTAACATAACTTAGCACTTTGATGATCTTTACCCAATATGTTGAGATCAAGTAGTTTATCGTAAAACCAAGGTGACCCCACACACTGATACAACACTTGGTACAACGCTGATCCTTTCTAATGATTCAGGATTTGGGATTGCATTGACCCTCTGTCTCCTGCTCATGGGAACTGAATTCTCCAACTCTTTAGGATTCAGTTCCTCAGACATCACATCACTGTACACTTCCTGGCAGAACTGCAGTCAGCATTTGCTTTTCGTCGGATACTTTCTGAAAATGAATACGATAAACATAACTAGCATGAGAAATAATTAGGGATTTATTTTCCACCTATGTCCTGTGGTAAGTGCTTTTCACACACTGATATGTCAGCAACAAATTGTATTTATACAGTACCTTCAATGCAATAAAAGTCCCAAGCTGCTTCACAGCAACAACTATAAAGTAAAAAGTTAATACCAAGCCACATAAGGAGATAGTAGAGCAGATGTCAAAAATCTTGGTAAAGAGGCAGATTAGAAAGAGTGTCTTACAGGAAGAAGGAAAAATGGAGAGTCAGAGGGGTTTGGGAAGAGAAAGCCAGAGCCGAGGGCTCAGGCAGCTGAAGGCAGAGCCACCAATGGTGATGCAATTAAAATGTGAGATCCTCAGGAGACCAGAATCAATGAGCGCCAATATCTCAGCGAGCTGTCGGCCTGGAAATGATTACACATTAAGGCATGGAAGGACTTGAAGTTACAACAGCAAATGAGAATTGAGACAGGGTGGAGTCAAGCGATGATACGGAGGTGGAAATAGATGGTCTTATTGATGTGGATGAAAGTGAACTGGTATGGTTTCAGTTGCCATGACAAGGGATGGGAGTTGATAGCTAAAACACAAGTTTTAGTCAGGACATGAAAGAAATCAGTATTAGTAGAGAAATGGTTTTGGAGAAATTAATGGGATTGAAGGTGGATAAATCTCCAGGTCTGATGAACTTCATCCCAGAGTACTTAAGGTAGTGGCCCGAGAAATACTAGATCCACTGGTGGTCATTTTCCGAAAATTCTTTCAACTCTGGACTGGTTCTTACAAATTGGAGGAAAGCTAATGTAAGCCCATTATTCAGAAAGGGAGGTCGAGAGAAAACGGAACTATGGATCAGTGAGCCTAATGTTGGTAGTATGGAGGTAGTACAGAATCCATTATCAAGAATTTCATAGCTCAGCATTTGGAAGGCAGTGGCATAATCAGACAAAGTCAGCGTGGATTTACAAAGGGAAAATCATGCTTGTCAAATCTACTGGAGTTCTTTAGGGAAGTAACTAGTAGAATTGACCAGGGAGAACTGGTACAAGTGGTTTATTTAGACTTTCAGAAGGCTTTCGACAAGGTCTCACATAACAGACTACTGTGTAAAATTAAAATGCATGGGATTGTGGGTAGTGTCTTGAGAAAGCTGGTTAGCAGATAGGAAACAAAGAGTTGGAATAAATGGTTCTTTTTCTAATTGGCAGGCAGTGACTAGTGGGGTTCCGCAGGGATCGGTGCTAGAACCTCAACTGTTCACATTATATGTTAATGCTTAGGACGTGGGAACTAACTGTCTTATCTCCAAACATGCAGATGACACAACGTTGGGTGGGAGGGTGAGCTGTGAGGAGGATGCAGAGATCCGTCAGCGTGATTTAGTTAAGCTGAGTGTGTGGGCATTTGCATGGCAGATGCAGTATAATGTGGATAAATGTGAGGTTATCCACTTCAGTAGCAAAAATTGGAAGGCAGATTATTATTTGAATGAGTGTAAATTGAGAGAGGTGGATATTCAGCAAAACCTTGGTGGTCTTGTGCATCAATCGCTGAAACTGCACAAGCACAGCAGGCTGCCACAGAAGGCAATGCTATGTTGGCCTTCATAGCGAGAGGATTTGAATGTAAGAATAGGGATGTTTTACTACAATTGTATAGGGCGTTGGTGAGGCCACATCTGGAGTATTGTGTGCAGTTTTGGTGTCCTTTTCTGAGGAAGGATGTCCTTGCTATAAAGGGAGTACAGAGAAGGTTTACCAGGCTGATTCCTGGGATGGCAGAACTGTCATATGAGGAGAGACTAAGTCGACTAGAATTATATTCATTGGAGTTTAATAGAGTGAGAGGGGATCTCATAGAAACATATAAAATTCTGACAGGGTTAGACAGGGTAGATTCAGAAAGAATGTTCCCAATGGTGGAGAAATCCAGAACTGGGGATTATAGTTTGAAGAAAAAGACCTTTTAGGACTGAGGTGAGGAGAAATTTCTTCACCCAGAGGGTGGTGAATGTGTGGAATTCACTACCACAGAATGTAGTTGAGGCCAAAACATTCTCTGATTTGAAGAAGGAATTAGATATAGGTCTTTGGGGCTAAAGGGATCAAGGGATATGGGAGGGAAGGTGGGATCATGATATTGAATTTATTAGTCAGCCATGATCATAATGATGGAACAGGCTCAAAGGGCCAAATGGCCTACTGCTGCTTTTATTTTCTATGTATGTGTCCAAGGAGCAGTGTTTGCAGTGGGACTGAAGGCAAAGGAAATGAAGACTAACATTGTGTTTTCAGATCTGCTCCCAAGGGACAGCCTATAGACAAAGTAAAGGAAGGAGGCCCAAGATAAATTCTTTAAGTTTTTGAAGGTGGCAGGACAAGCAGAGCTGTTAAAAGCTGTTAAAAAGGTGACGGATTCCTACACTTTATAGAGACAAAAGAGGAACAAATTCATAGAATTTTACGGCACAGAAGGAGGCCATTCGGCCCATCATGTTTGCACCGGCTCCCAAAAGAGCTACCCAGCTAATTCCATTCTCCAGCCATATCACCATAGCCCTCTAAATTCATCACTTTCAAATATGAATCCAGCTCTCTTTTGAAACTTCCTGTGGAATCCACCTCCACCTAACACCCCGGCAGCGCATTCCAAATCCCAACAACTCACTGAATGAAGAAGTTTCTGCTCATCTCTCTCCTACTCTCTTGCTGACCATCTTGAAATTGTAACCCCAAGTCACTGACATACCAACTAGTGGAAACAGAATATCCTTCGTTACCCTGTCAAAATTATTCATAATTTTCAACACCTCAATTTCATCACCTCTTAATCTTCGCTGCTCCAAGGAGAATAAGCCCAATTTCTCTAATATTTCCTTGTACCTAAATTTCCTCAATCCTAGTATCATTCCAATAAATCTTCTTTGCACTTGCTGGAGGACTTTAACATACTTCCTTAAATAAGGTGCCCAGAGCTGAACACAATATTCCAAATGTGGCCTGATCAATGATGTGTAGAGGTGTAGCATCACTTCCTTGCTTTTATACTCTATGCCTCTATTTATAAAGTAAGAAGTTTAACAACACCAGGTTAAAGTCCAACAGGTTTATTCGGTAGCAAAAGCCACACAAGCTTTCGGAGCTGCAAGCCCCTTCTTCAGGTGAGTGGGAATTCTGTTCACAAACAGAGCATATAAAGACACAAACTCAATTTACATGAATAATGGTTGGAATGCGAATACTTACAACTAATCAAGTCTTTAAGAAACAAAACAGCATGAGTGGAGAGAGCATCAAGACAGGCTAAAAAGATGTGTATTGTCTCCAGACAAGACAGCCAGTGAAACTCTGTGGGGGTTACAAATAGTGGGACATGAACCCAATATCCCGGTTGAGGCCGTCCTCGTGTGTGCGGAACTTGGCTATCAACCGGGATATTGGGTTCATGTCCCACTATTTGTAACCCCCACAGAGTTTCACTGGCTGTCTTGTCTGGAGACAATACACATCTTTTTAGCCTGTCTTGATGCTCTCTCCACTCACGTTGTTTTGTTTCTTAAAGACTTGATTAGTTGTAAGTATTCGCATTCCAACCATTATTCATATAAATTGAGTTTGTGTCTTTATATGCTCTGTTTGTGAACAGAATTCTCACTCACCTGAAGAAGGGGCTTGCAGCTCTGAAAGCTTGTGTGGCTTTTGCAACCAAATAAACCTGTTGGACTTTAACCTGGTGTTGTTAAACTTCTTACTGTGTTTACCCCAGTCCAACGCCGGCATCTCCACATCATGTCTATTTATAAACCCAGAAATCCTATAAGCCTTCTTAACAAGTGTTTCAACTTTTCTGGTCCCCTTTAGAGAATTATGCACTTGAACCCCGAGGTCCCTCTGCTCCTGTATTCCCCTCAAAGTTTCCATTGAGCCTGTATCGTCTCCCCATGTTTCTTCTATCAAAATGCATTACCTTACATTTTGCAGCATTGAAATTCATCTGCCATGTGTCTGCTCATTTGGCCAACCTGTCACTGTCCCTCTGAAATCACTTCACATTATCCTCACAATTCACTATTCTCCCTAGCTTAGTATCATCTGCAAATTTAGAAATTTTGCCCTCAACACCCATCTCTAAATCATTTATGTAAATCAGAAAGTGCAAGGTGTGCCTCAGGGATCAGTGCTGGGTCCACTGTTATTTGTCATTTATATTAATGATTTGGATGAGAATATAGGAGGCATGTTAGTAAGTTTGCAGATGACACCAAGATTGGTGGCATTGTGGACAGTGGAGAAAGTTATTGCAACGGAATCTTGATCAATTGGGCCAGTGGGCTGATGAATGGCAGATAGAGTTTAATTTAGATAAATGCGAGGTGATGCATTTTGGTAGATTGAACCAGGGCAGGACTTACTCAGTTAATGGTAGGGCATTGGGGAGAGTTACAGAACAAAGAAATCTCGGGGTACATGTTCATAACTCCTTGAAAGTGGAGTCACAGGTAGACAGAGTGGTGAAGAAGGCATTCAGCATGCTTGGTTTCATTGGTCTGAACATTGAATACAGGAATTGGGATGTCTTGTTGAAGTTGGACAAGACATTGGCAAGGCCACACTTGGAATACTGTGTACAGTTCTGGTCACCCTATTATAGAAAGGATATTATTAAACTAGAAAGAGTGCAGAAAAGATTTACTAAGATGCTACCAGGACTTGATGGTTTGGGTTATGAGAGGCTGGATAGACTGGGACTTCTTTCTCTGGAGCATAGGAAGCTGAGGGGTGATCTTATAGAGGTCTATAAAATAATGAGGGGCATAGATCAGCTAGATCGTCAATATCTTTTCCCAAAAATAGGGGAGTCTAAAACTAGAGGGCATAGATTTAAGGTGAGAGGGGAGAGATACAAAAGTGTCCAGGGGGCCATTTTTTCACACAGAGGGTGGTGAGTGTCTGGAACAAGCTGCCAGAGGTAGTAGTAGAGGCGGGTACAATGTTGTCTTTTTAAAAACATTTAGATAGTTACATGGGTAAAATGGGTATAGAGGGATATGGGCCAAATGCAAGCAATTGGGATTAGCTTAGGGGTTTAAAAAGGGCGGCATGGACAAGTTGGGCCGAAGGGCCTGTTTCCATGCTGTAAACCTCTATGATTCTATAACTGATCCCTGGGGAACACCACTTTCAACTCGTCTCCAGCCTGAGAAATGCCCATCTATACCTACCCTCTGTTTCCTATCTCTTCGCCAACTTCTAAGGACCCATCAATCCCAAACATTTCTAATTTACTAACCAACTTGCAATGTAGCACTGTTTCAAATGTTTTCTGAAAGTCTAAATATGCAACATCCACAGAACTACCCTCATCCACTGCCTGTGTCACCTCGTCAAAGGACTCAATTAAATTTGTCAGACATGGCCTGCCCTTGACAAAGCCATGTTGACTGTCTAGTATTAACTTATTTTTCTCTAAGTGTATATTTACCTTATCCCATATTGTGGCCTCTATCAGTTTTCCCACTATTGATGTCAAGCTGACAGGTCTGTAGATTCCTGGGTATTCCTTTGCCCTTTCCAGTCCCCCGACCAATCCTGTGTTCAGAGAGGCCTGGAAAATTTCTGTCAACAGCTCCGCAATTTGCTTCCTTACCTCTCTCAGCAATTTGGATGCATCCCATAGTGTTTGGTGACTTCTCTCTCTGGAGTGCTGCCAGCTTTTTAGCACCTCTTTATCTACCACTGTATTGCTCAACACCCACATTTCCAACGGAGCCATTGTCACTATCTTCTAACTTGGTAAAGACAGAAGCAAAGTACTTTGGCGGAAGAGGTGACCTGTATAAGAGGGTCGGCTTGTACTTGTACGGGAGGTGGTCCAATATCCTTGTGGGGAGATTTGTTAGTGCTACCGGGGGGGAGGGGGTGGGTGGGATTTAAATTAGTTTGGCAGGGGGGGTGCAGGAATTCTGAGCAAGAGAGGAGCCAATGAGAAGTCAGAAGAAAATACAGCAGCCAGCAAGAGCAAATTTAGTAGTCAGGATAGCCAGGGACCCAGTAAAAGGAGAGAAAAGACTTCTGGTTTAAACTAAAATAGAGAATCTGGTGAATTGGTGCGAAGACAATAATCTCTCCCTTAATGTCAGGAAAATGAAGGAGATAATCATTGACCTGAGGAACTGTAGTGGAGGACATGTCCCTGTCTACATTTGGTTTGGTTTGATTTGATTTATTATTGTCACACATATTAGCATACATTGAAAAATATTGTTTCTTGCGCGCTATGCAGACAAAGCATACCATTCAAACAGAAGGAAACGAGAGAGTGCAGAATGTAGTGTGATAGTCATAGCTAGGGTATAGAGAAAGATCAACTTAATGCAAGGTAGGTCCATTCAGAAGTCTGATGGCAGCAGGGAAGAAGCTGTTTTTGAGTCGGTTGGTACGTGACCTCAGACTTTTGTATCTTGTTCCCGATGGGAGAGAGAATGTCCGGGATGCGTGGGGTCCTTAATTATGCTGGCTGCTTTGCCAAGGCAGCAGGAAATGTAGACAGAGTCAATGGATGGGAGGCTGGTTTGCGTGGTGGATTGAGCTGCATTCACGACCTTTTTTAGTTCCTTGCAGTCTTGGGCAGAGCAGGAGCCATACCAAGCTGTGATACAACCAGAAAGAATGTTTTCTATGGTGCATCTGTAAAAGTTGGTGAAGGTTGTAGCTGACATGCCAAATATCCTTAGTCTTCTGAGAAAATAGAGGTGTTGGTGGGCTTTCTTAACTATAGTGTTGGCATGGGGGGACCAGGACAGGTTGTTGGTGATCTGGACACCTAAAAATTTGAAGCTCTCGTCCCTTTCTACTTCATCACCGTTGGTGTAGACAGGGGCATGTTCTCCTCTACGCTTCCTGAAGTTGATGGCAATCTCCTTTGTTTTGTTGACATTGAGGGAGAGATTACTGTCGCTGCACCAGGTTCTCTATCTCATTCCTGTACTCTGTCTTGCCATTGTTTGAAATCCGACCCACTACGGTGGTGTCGTCAGCAAACTTGAAAATCGAGTTGGAGGGGAATTTGGCCACACAGTCATAGGTGTATAAGGAGTATAGCAGGGGGCTGAGAACACAGCCTTGTGAGGCACTGGTGTTGAGGATGATTGTGGAAGATGTGTTGTTGCCTATCCTTACTGATTGTGGTCTGTGGGTTAGGAAGTTCAGGATCCAATCACAGAAGGAGAAGCCGAGGCCCAGGCCATGGAGTTTGGAGATGTGTTTCGTAGGAATAATGGTGTTGAAGGCTGAGCTGTAGTCAATAAATAGGAGTCTGACATAGGTGCCTTTGTTATCGAGATGCTCCAGGGTTGAGTGCAGGGCCAGGGAGATGGCGCCTGCTGTGGACCTGTGCAGTATTGGTCCCCTTATTTGCGGAAGGATATATTGGCCTTGGAGGGAGTGCAGAGAAGGTTCACCAGGTTGATACCAGAGATGAGGGGTGTTGATTATGAGGAGAGACTGAGCAGATTGGGTTTGTACTCATTGGAATTTAGAAGGCTGAGGGGGGATCTTATAGAGACCTATAAGATAATGAAGGGGCTGGTTAGGGTAGAGGTGGAGAGATTCTTTCCACTTAGAAAGGAAGCTAGAACTAGAGGGCACAGCCTCAAAATAAAAGGGGGTCAGTTTCGGACAGAGTTGAGGAGGAACTTCTTCTCTCAGAGGGTGGTGAATCTCTGGAATTCTCTGCCCACTGAAGTGGTGGAGGCTACCTCGTTGAATATGTTTAAATCACGGATAGATGGATTCCTGATCGGTAAGGGAATTAGGGGTTATAGGGATCAGGCGGGCAAGTGGAACTGATCCACTTCAGATCAGCCATGATCTTATTGAATGGCGGGGCAGGCTCGAGGGGCTAGATGGCCTACTCCTGCTCCTATTTCTTATGTTCTTATGTTGCGGTGGTAGGCAAACTGTAGTGGATCCAGGCAGTCCAGGAGGCTGGAAATGATTGGTGCCATGACTAGAAGCACTTCATAATGACGGATGTCAGAGCCAGCGGACCATGGTCAGTAAGGCACGCTGGTACTGGGATGATGGTCGTCTTCTTGAAGCAGATAGGGACCTCAGATTGTTGTCAAGAGAGGTTGAAGATGTCTGTGAATACCCCCGCCAGCTGATCCGCGCAGGATCTGAGTGCTTGTCCGGACACCTCATCCGGGCCAGTCGCTTTCTGTGGGTTGACCTTTGAGAAAGCTGCTCTGACATCTGCAATGGTGACCCCAGATACAGGTTCATCCAGGGTGGAGGGCATCCTCTCACTGACCGATTGCTCAAAACAGGCGTAGAATGCATTGAGCTCATCAGGGAGGGGTGTGTTGGAGCCGGCGATTTTACATGCCTTCATCTTGTAGCCTGTCATGTCTTGCAGACCTTGCCATAGACGGCAGGGGTCTGTGTGGCTAGCCTGGGACTCTAGCTTGGTCTGGTACTGTCTTTTGGCATCTTTGATGGATCTCCTGGATACATCAACAAGGATGAAGTGGAGATCATCGAAAGCTTCAAGTTTCTAGCTTTCCAGATCACCAACAACCTGTCCCTGCACACTGCTGCAAAAGGTTAAATCTCACGGGATAAAAGGTGAACTAGCTAGATGGGTGGAGAACTGGCTTAGCCATAGAAGACAGAGGGTAGCAGTGGATGGGTCTTTTTCCGGTTGGAGGTCTGTGACTAGTGGTGCTCCGCAGGGCTCTGTACTGGGACCTCTGCTGTTTGTGATATATATAAATGATTTGGAGGAAGATGTAGCTGGTGTGATCAGTAAGTTTGCGGACGACACAAAGATTGCTGGAGTTGCGGATAGTGATGAACATTGTCAGAGAATATAGCAAGATATAGATAGGCTGGAACATTGGGCGGAGAAATGGCAGATGGAATTTAATCCAGATAAATGCAAAGTGATGCATTTCGGTAGATCTAATGTAAGGGGGAGCTATACAATAAATGGCAGAACCATCAGGAGTACAGACACACAGAGGGACCTGGGTGTACAAGTCCACAGATCCTTAAAGGTGGCAGCACACGTGGAGAGGGTGGTCAAGAAGGCATATGGCATGCTTGCCTTTATAGGATGGGGCATTGAGTATAAAAGTTGGGGTCTGATGTTGCAGTTGTATAGAACGTTGGTTCGGCCACATTTGGAGTACTGTGCCCAGTTCTGGTCGCCACACTACCAGAAGTACAGAAAAGGTTTACCAGGATGTTGCCTGGTCTTAGCTATGAGGAGAGATTGGGCAAACTGGGGTTGTTCTCCCTGGAAAGACAGAGGATGAGGGGCGACCTAATAGAGGTGTATAAAATTATGAAGGGCATAGATAGGATGAACAGTGGGAAGCTTTTTCCCAGGTCGGAGGTGACGAACACAAGGGGTCACGGGTTCAAGGTGAGGGGGGCAAGGTTCAACACAGATGTCAGGGGGACGTATTTTACACAGAGGGCGGTGGGGGCCTGGAATGCACTGCCAAGCAAGGTGATTGAGGCGGATACGCTGGGATCGTTTAAGACTTATCTAGATAACCACATGAACAGACTGGGAATAGAGGGATACAAACGAATGGTCTAGTTGGGCACATGAGCGGCGCGGGCTTGGAGGGCCGAAGGGCCTGTTCCTGTGCTGTATTGTTCTTTGTTTGTTCTTGATGCTACAGGTAAGAAAGCCCACCAGCGCCTCTAATTTCGCAGGAGGCTAAGGAAATTCGGCATGTCTTCTATGACTCTCACCAACTTTTACAGATGCATCACAGAAGGCATCCTTTCTGGGTGTATCACAGCTTGGTATGGCCCCAGCTCTGTCCAAGACGACCACAAAACTACAAAGGGTTGTGAATGTAGCCCAGTCCATCACGCAACCTAGCCTCCCTGCCACTCCCCCGTCTCAGAAAAGCAACCAGCATAATCAAGGACCCCACACACCTCAGACATACTTTCTTCCACCTTCTTCTTAACACTGATAAGTGCGAGGTGATTCATTTTGATAGAACAAATTTGAATGCGGATTACAGGGTCAATGGCAGGGTTCTGAGGAATGTGGAGGAACAGAGAGATCTTGGGGTCCATATCCACAGATCTCTGAAGGTTGCCACTCAAGTGGATAGAGCCGTAAAGAAGGCCTATAGTGTGTTAGCGTTTATTAACAGGGGGTTGGAGTTTAAGAGCCGTGGGGTTATGCTGCAACTGTACAGGACCTTGGTGAGACCACATTTGGAATATTGTGTGCAGTTCTGGTCAGCTCACTATAAGAAGGATGTGGAAGCATTGGAGAGAATGCAGAGGAGATTTACCGGGATGCTGCCTGGTTTGGAGGGTAGGTCTTATGAGGAAAGGTTGAGGGAGCTAGGGCTGTTCTCTTTGGAGCGGAGGAGGATGAGGGGCGACTTAATAGAGGTTTATAAGATGATAAGGGGGATAGAGTGGACGTTCAGGGACTATTTCCTCAGGTGAATGTAGCTGTTACAAGGGGACATAACTATAAAGTTCATGGTGGGAGATATAGAACAAAGAACAAAACAGCACAGGAACAGGCCCTTCGGCCCTCCAAGCCCGCGCCGCTCCCTGGTCCAAACTAGACCATTCTTTTGTATCCCTCCATTCCCACTCCGTTCATATGGCTGTCTAGATAAGTCTTAAACGTTCCCAGTGTGTCCGCCTCCACCACCTTGCCTGGCAGCGCATTCCAGGCCCCCACCACCCTCTGTGTAAAATACATCCTTCTGATATCCGTGTTAAACCTCCCCCCCTCACCTTGAACCTATGACCCCTCGTGAACAAAGAACAATACAGCACAGGAACAGGCCCTTCGGCCCTCCAAGCCCGTGCCGCTCCCTGGTCCAAACTAGACCATTCTTTTGTATCCCTCCATTCCCACTCCGTTCATATGGCTGTCTAGATAAGTCTTAAACGTTCCCAGTGTGTCCGCCTCCACCACCTTGCCTGGCAGCGCATTCCAGGCCCCCACCACCCTCTGTGTAAAATATGTCCTTCTGATATCTGTGTTCAACCTCCCCCCCTTCACCTTGAACTTATGACTCCTCGTGAACGTCACCACCGACCTGGGGAAAAGCTTCCCACCGTTCACCCTATCTATGCCTTTCATAATTTTATACACCTCTATTAAGTCTCCCCTCATCCTCCGTCCTTCCAGGGAGAACAACCCCAGTTTACCCAATCTCTCCTCATAACTAAGACCCTCCATACCAGGCAACATCCTGGTAAACCTCCTCTGTACTCTCTCCAAAGCCTCCACGTCCTTCTGGTAGTGTGGCGACCAGAACTGGACGCAGTATTCCAAATGCGGCCGAACCAAGGTTCTATCCATCTGCAACATCAGACCCCAACTTTTATACTCTAGAACATAGAACATAGAACATTACAGCGCAGAACAGGCCCTTCGGCCCACGATGTTGCACCGACCAGTTAAAAAAAAACTGTGACCCTCCAACCTAAACCAATTTCTTTTCGTCCATGAACCTATCTACGGATCTCTTAAACGCCCCCAAACTAGGCGCATTTACAACTGATGCTGGCAGGGCATTCCAATCCCTCACCACCCTCTGGGTAAAGAACCTACCCCTGACATCGGTTCTATAACTACCCCCCCTCAATTTAAAGCCATGCCCCCTCGTGCTGGATTTCTCCATCAGAGGAAAAAGGCTATCACTATCCACCCTATCTAAACCTCTAATCATCTTATATGTTTCAATAAGATCCCCTCTTAGCCGCCGCCTTTCCAGCGAAAACAATCCCAAATCCCTCAGCCTCTCCTCATAGGATCTCCCCTCCATACCAGGCAACATCCTGGTAAACCTCCTCTGCACCCTCTCCAAAGCCTCCACATCCTTCCTGTAATGTGGGGACCAGAACTGCACACAGTACTCCAAGTGCGGCCGCACCAGAGTTGTGTACAGTTGCAACATAACGCTACGACTCCTAAATTCAATCCCCCTACCAATAAACGCCAAGACACCATATGCCTTCTTAACAACCTTATCTACTTGATTCCCAACTTTCAGGGATCTATGCACACATACACCTAGATCCCTCTGCTCCTCCACACTATTCAAAGTCCTCCCGTTAGCCCTATACTCAACACATCTGTTATTCCTACCAATGTGAATTACCTCACACTTCTCCGCATTAAACTCCATCCGCCACCTCTCGGCCCAACTTTGCAACCTGTCTAAGTCTTCCTGCAAACTACGACACCCTTCCTCACTGTCTACCACACCACCGACTTTGGTGTCATCAGCAAATTTGCTAATCCACCCAACTATACCCTCATCCAGATCATTAATAAATATTACAAACAGCAGTGGCTCCAAAACAGATCCCTGAGGTACACCACTTGTAACCGCACTCCATGATGAATATTTACTATCAACCACCACCCTCTGTTTCCTATCCGCTAGCCAATTCCTGATCCAATTTCCTAGATCACCCCCAATCCCATACATCTGCATTTTCTGCAGAAGCCTACCATGGTGAACCTTATCAAACGCCTTACTAAAATCCATATATACCACGTCCACTGCCTTGCCCCCATCCACCTCCTTGGTCACTTTCTCAAAAAACTCAATAAGGTTAGTAAGGCACGACCTACCTGCCACAAAACCATGCTGACTATCACCTATCAATTCATTACTCTCCAAATAACTATAAATCCTATCCCTTATAATTTTTTCCAACATCTTGCCGACAACAGAAGTGAGACTCACCGGTCTATAATTCCCGGGGAAGTCTCTGTTCCCCTTCTTAAACAATGGGACAACATTCGCTAACCTCCAATCTTCTGGTACTATACCAGAGGCCAACGACGACCTGAAGATCAGAGCCAGAGGCTCTGCAATCACTTCTCTTGCCTCCCAGAGAATCCTTGGATAAATCCCATCCGGACCAGGGGATTTATCTATTTTCAGACCCTCCAGAATATCCTGCACATCCTCCTTATCAACTGTAATACTGTCTATTCTACTCCCTTGCAACCCAGTGTCGTCCTCAGCTATATTCATGTCCCCTTGCGTGAACACCGAAGAGAAATATTGGTTCAATGCTTCACCAATCTCCTCCGGTTCCACACATAACTTCCCTCTGCCATCTATAACTGGCCCTAAACTTGCCCTAACCAACCTTCTGTTCTTGACATACCTATAGAACGCCTTAGGATTCTCTTTAACCCTATCCGCCAAAGTCTTCTCATGTCCCCTTTTAGCCCTTCTAAGCTCGCTCTTCAACTCCCTCTTAGCCAATCTAAAGCTTTCTAGTGCACTACCCGAGTGCTCACGTCTCATCCGAACATAAGCCTCCTTTTTCTTTTTAACCAACAAAGAAACTTTTTTGGTGCACCACGGTTCCCTAGCCCTACCAATTCCTCCTTGCCTGACAGGGACATACCTATCACAGACTCGCAGTAGCTGCTCCTTGAAAAAACTCCACATGTCGGACGTTCCCAGTCCCTGTAATCTCCTAGTCCAACCTATGTTTCCTAATTCTCTCCTAATAGCCTCATAATTACCCTTCCCCCAGCTAAAACCATTGGCCCGAGGTTCATGCCTATCCCTTTCCATCACTAAGGTGAACGTAACCGAATTGTGGTCACTATCACCAAAATGCACACCAACTTCCAAGTCTAGCACCTGGTCTGGCTCATTTCCCAGCACCAGATCCAATATAGCCTCACCTCTAGTTGGCCTGTCTACATACTGAGTCAAAAAACCTTCCTGCACGCTTTGAACAAAAACTGACCCCTCTAACGAGCTAGAGCTATAACAATTCCAGTCAATATTAGTCAAGTTAAAATCCCCCATAACAATTGCCCTATTACTTTCACTCCTAAGCAGGATTGACTCCGCAATCCTTTCCTCAACATCTCTCGAACTTTTAGGAGGTCTATAAAAGACTCCCAACAGGGTGACCTCTCCTCTCCTATTTCTAATCTCCGCCCATACTACCTCAACAGATAAGTCCTCATCAAACCTCCTCTCTGACACTGTGATACAATCTCTGACCAATAATGCTACCCCTCCCCCTCTTCTACCTCCTTCCCTACTTCGACTAAAACATTTGAACCCCGGGACCTGCAGCATCCATTCCTGCCCCTGCTCTATCCATGTCTCTGAAATAGCCACAACATCGAAGTCCCAGGTACTGATCCACGCTGCAAGTTCACCCACTTTATTGCGAATACTCCTGGCATTGAAGTATACACATTTCAAACCCTGCTCCACCCCACCTCTGCAATGCCGTGCATTGCAGTCCCCATCCATGCATCCCTCACTTTCAGCCCTACTACTCAGGATCCCTCCCCCCCCCCGAATCAGTTTAAACCTCCCTGCATGGCCTTAGCAAATTTACCCCCCAGGATATTGGTCCCCTTCTGATTAAGGTGTAGACCATCCTTCTCATAGAGGTCACACCTTCCCCAGTACGAGCCCCAATTGCTTAAGTACCTGAACCCCTCCCTCCTGCACCATCCCCTCAGCCATGAATTCAAACCTTCCCTCTCCCTATTCCTCTCTAAACTATCCCGTGGTACAGGCAAGAGTCCAGAGATAACCACTCTGTCAGTCTTGGCCTTTAGTTTCCACCCCAACTCCATAAATCCCTGCCTAATATCCCCTTCCCCTATCCTCCCTATGTCGTGTGTCCCCACATGTACAATAACTTGTGGTTTATCTCCCTCCCCCCTAAGAGTCCTGAATACCCTGTCAGACACATCCCGGACCCCAGCCCCTGGTAGGCAACACACCAACCCTGAGTCCCTACCTTTAGTTCCGACCCTCCTATCTGTCCCCTTAATTGTGGAGTCCCCAATCACAAGGCCCAGTCTTTTACAGCCCCTAACCACCTGAGCTTTCTCACTCGGCTCACCCCCAGAGATCTGCTCTCTATGCTCAGTTGATTCCTCCTCAACTGTAGCCTCCAGCACCGAAAACCTATTATGGAGGGGAACCGCCCCAGGGGATTGTCTTCCCGATTGCTTCTTACCCCTCCTCCTGGCATTGACCCAAGCCTCATTTCTAGGAGTTACTATTTCTCTATAACTCCTATCAACTTCCACCTCCGCCTCCCGAATTATGCGGAGTTCCTCTACCTCCCCCTCCAGCTCCTTTACACGCTCCTCCAGAAGCTGCAATCTAATGCACTTCTTACAACTAAAATCTCCTGAAACACTACTGGATTTCCTCACCACATACATCCCACAGGAGATGCAGCATACTGCCTGAACTGCCATCCCTGAAGCCATTACCAGCAAGAAAAAAAGAAAACAAAAAACTTCCCCACACTTCCCCAACTGTCACTCTCCACTGCAGCCCGAGCAACACTCCCTCACTGAGACACCAACTGTCACACTCTACTGCAGCCCGAGCAACACTCCCTCACTGAGACACCAACTGTCACACTCTACTGCAGCCCGAGCAGCACTCCCTCACTGAGACACCAACTGTCACACTCTACTGCAGCCCGAGCAGCACTCCCACAGTGAGACACCAACTGTCACTCTCCACTGCAGCCCGAGCAGCACTCCCACACTCACTATTCTATGCCCCGTCCTATAAAGGCAAGCATGCCACATGTCTTCTTCACCACCTTCTCCACCTGTGACATCACCTTCAAGGATCTGTGGACTTGCACACCCAGGTCCCTCTGCGTATCTACACCCTTTATGGTTCTGCCATTTATCGTATAGCTCCTCCCTACATTATTTCTACCAAAATGCATCACTTCGCATTGATCAGGATTGAACTCTATCTGCCATTTCTTTGCCCAAATTTCCAGCCTATCTATATCCTTCTGTAGCTTCTGACAATGCTCCTCACTATCTGCAAGTCCTGCCAATTTTGTGTCGTCCGCAAACTTACTGATTACCCCAGTTACACCTTCTTCCAGATCGTTTATATAAATCACAAACAGCAGAGGTCCCAATACAGAGCCCTGCGGAACACCACTAGTCACAGGCCTCCAGCCGGAAAAAGACCCTTCCACTACCACCCTCTGTCTTCTGTGACCAAGCCAGTTCTCCACCCATCTAGCCACCTCCCCCTTTATCCCATGAGATCCAACCTTTTTCACCAGCCTACCATGAGGGGCTTTGTCAAACGCTTTACTCAAGTCCATATAGACGACATCCACGGCCCTTCCCTCGTCAACCATTCTGGTCACTTCTTCAAAAAACTCCACCAGGTTAGTGAGGCATGACCTCCCTCTCACAAAACCATGCTGACTATCGTTAATGAGTTTATTCCTTTCTAAATGCGCATAAATCCTATCTCTAAGGATCTTCTCCAACAACTTCCCGACCACGGATGTCAAGCTCACCAGCCTATAATTTCCCGGGTTATCCTTCCTACCCTTCTTAAATAACGGGACCACATTAGCTATGCTCCAATCCTCTGGGACCTCACCTGTGTCCAGTGACGAGACAAAGATTTGCGTCAGAGGCCCAGCGATTTCATCTCACGTCTCCCTGAGCAGCCTTGGATAGATTCCATCAGGCCCTGGGGATTTGTCAGTCTTTATATTCCCTAAAAAACCTAACACTTCCTCCCTTGTAATGGAGATTTTCTCTAACGGGTCAACACTCCCCTCCGAGACACTCCCAGTCAACACATCCCTCTCCTTTGTGAATACCGACGCAAAGTATTCATTTAGGATCTCCCCTACTTCTTTGGGCTCTAAGCATAATTCCCCACTTTTGTCTCTGACAGGTCTGATTGTTTCCCTGACAACCCTTTTGTTCCTAACGTATGAATAAAATGCCTTGGGATTCTCCTTAATCCTGTCTGCCAAGGACATTTCGTGACCCCTTTTTGCCCTTCTAATTCCTCGTTTGAGTTCTTTCCTACTTTCTTTGTATTCCTCCAGAGCTCCCTCCGTTTTTAGCTGCCTGGACCTAACGTATGCCTCTCTTTTCTTTTTGACCAATCCCTCAATTTCCATGGTTATCCACGGTTCTCGAATCCTACCCTTCCTATCCTTCTTTTTTACAGGCACATGCCTATCCTGCAGCCCTAACAACTGTTCCTTAAAAGACTCCCACATGCCAGATGTGGATTTACCCTCAAACAGCCCCTCCCAATCAACAGCTGCCAATTTCTGCCTAATCCCACTAAAATTAGCCTTGCCCCAATCCAACACCTTACCCTTGGGACACCACTCATCCTTTTCCATCACTATCCTAAAGCTAACAGAATTGTGGTCACTATTTGCCACATGTTCCCCGACCGAAACTTTGAAGACCTGACCGGGCTCATTCCCCAGTACTAGGTCCAGTATAGCCCCCTCTCTAGTCGGGCTATCTACATATTGTTCCAAAGAACCTTCCTGAACGCATTTTACAAATTCCTCCCCGCCCTACGTGATTTCCAGTCTATACCAGGGAAATTGAAGTCTCCCACTACAACAACCCTATTTTTCCTGCACCTATCCATTATCTCCTGACATATCCGTTCTTCCACTTCCCTTGGGCTGTTGGGGGGCCTGTAGTATACCCCCAACATAGTGACTGCGCCCTTCCTGTTTCTGAGCTCCACCCACAGTGACTCGTTACACGACCCCTCTGAATTGTCCTCCCTCTGCACCGCTGTAATATGCTCTCTAACTAATACTGCTACTCCCCCACCTCTTTTGGCCCCTCCTCCGTCTCGCCTAAAACACTTGTACCCCAGAATATTCAGTTGCCAGTCCTGTCCCGCTTTCAACCAAGGCTCTGTCACCGCAACCACATCCAAATTCCTCGTAAGCATTAAGGCCCTAAGTTCGTCTGTCTTACCTGCTATGCTCCTTGCATTGAAGTAGATGCACTCCAGACCTCCAGGCCCAGTGAGGTCATCCTCCCCTGGAGTGCTCTTCTTCTTTGCCAGCCTTGTCCTGGCCCCAAGCTCGTCCCCAGCCTCTACACTTGTAGACATAATTTTTTGATCCCCACCCCCCCTGCCATATTAGTTTAAACCCACCCGAACTGCACTAGCAAAACTCCCAGCCAGGATATTCGTGCCCTTCCAATTTAGTTGTGATCCGTCCTTGTACAGGTGCCCTCCTCTCTTGAAAACTTCCCAGTGATCCAGGAATATGAAGCCCTCCCTCCTGGACCAGTTCTTTAGCCAAGCGTTCAATTGTACTATCTCCCTATTCCTAGCCTCACTGGCCTTAGGTATTGGGAGCAGCCCAGAGATTGCCACCCTGGAGGCCCTATTTTTTAGCCTATTTCCCAACTTCCTGAATTGCTCTCGTAGGATCCCCCTGCTCTTCTTATCTACGTCATTTGCACCAATGTGTATAATGACATCCGTTTCTTTATCCTCCCCTTTTAATATGCCTCCTATCCGCTCGGAGACATCCAGTACCCCAGCACCAGGTAGGCGGACTACCATCCTGGAGTCCCGTTCGCACCCACAGAATCGCCTGTCTGTGCCTCTAACCGATGCGTCCTCCACCACTATTGCTCTCCTAATCCCTCTCCTTCCTTTCCGGGCCACAGAGCCTGACTGTGTGCCAGTGACCTGGTCACTGTGGCTTACCCCTGGAGAGTCATCCTCCTCCACACTATCCAAAACAATATACTGGTTTTGGAGTGGGCCAACCACAGGTGACCCCACCACTAATTGCTCACTCCCCTCCCCTCTCACACCTGTCGCCGAGCCCTTCCTATTATGAGAGACAGCCACTGGAATACTCTCTGGTACGTTACCCTTATGACCTTCACTCCTCCTAACTGTGACCCACGGGTTTTCCCCCTTAGGCCCCGGTGTAACCACTCGCCTATAACTCATGTCTATTTGTCTCTCATTCTCTCTGACTGGACTAAGGTCATCAAGCCGCTGCTCCAGTTCCCTGACGCGGTCCCTCAGGAGCTGCAGTTCCACGCACCTGGCGCAAATGTGAACCTCCGGGCGGCTAGGTGTTTCCAGGAACTCCCACATCCCACAACTGGCCTATCACTCATAGCTACCCTTGTCCTTTATAGGAATGGAAAAGAAAAAACCTACACCGCTTCGCCCTTTCCCCTGAAGCCCTGCGAGCCAAAGCCCTTGCAGCTCTCACTCTTCCCACTCACTCCACTGCCCGCTCCCAACGCTGCCCGCTCAAAAGTGCGGCCTGCTTTTAAACCCTCCAAAAATCTTCCCAGGCTTCTCCTGGGCCTACTTCCTGTTTTGGGAAAAAAAACCTCCGATTTTTAACACAAATTTAACTGAAAAATAAATAAATAAATCAAATGCAGAAACACACTCCCTTACCCTCAGCCTGCTCCTGTGGAACAATGAAGGGATATAGGAGGGAGGTCCGAGGTAGGTTCTTTACTCAGAGAGTGGTTGGGGTGTGGAATGGACTGCCTGCTGTGATAGTGGAGTCGGACACTTTAGGAAATTTCAAGCGGTTATTGGATAGGCACATGGAGCACACCAGAATGATAGGGAGTGGGATAGCTTGATCTTGGTTTCGGACAAAGCTCGGCACAACATCGAGGGCTGAAGGGCCTGTACTGTGCTGTACTGTTCTATGTTCTTCTGTCAGGAAAAAGATACAAAAGTCTGAGGTCACGTACCAGCCGACTCAAGAACAGCTTCTTCTCTGCTGCCATCAGATTTTGAATGGACCTATCTCATATTAAGTTGATCTTTCTCTGCACCCTAGCTAAGAATGCAATACTACACTCTGCATCCTCTCTTTTCCTTAGAACCAGAGAAAATTACAGCTCAGAAACAGGCCTTTTGGCCCTTCTTGTCTGTGCCGAACCATTTTATGCCTAGTCCCACTGACCTGCACTTGGACCATATCCCTCCACACCCCTCTCATCCCTCCACTTGGACCATATCCCTCCACACCCCTCTCACCCCTTCTCTATGAACGGTATGCTTTGGCTATATAGTGCAAAAGAAACAATACTTTTCATTGTTACCCCAATACATGTGACAATAATAAATCAAATCAAATTGCATTTATTTCAACACTCGAAGGTTTAACAGGTAAGGCAGATAAGCTCAGAGCGTGGTTTGGCTCTGGGGACTGGGATATTATCACCATAACGAATCATGGCTGAGAGAAGGGCAGGACTGGCAGCTCAATGTTCCAGGATATGGACGCTACAGGGGTGACAGAGGTACAGGTAAGTGAGGAGGGGTTTTGATAAAGGAGGGTACAACAACAGTCCTTAGAGAGGACATTCTTGGGGGTGAATGAGACCATAATGGGTAGAATTTAGAAACAAGGGATGGTCACTCTGATCATAGAATCCTGCAGTACAGAAGGAGACCATTTGGCCTGGTGAATCTGCACTGACCACAATCCCACCCAGTCCATATCCCCATATATTTACCCTAGCTATTCCGCCTGACACTAAGGGGCAATTTAGCATGGCCAATCAATCTAACTTGCACATCTTTGGACTGTGGGAGGAAATTGGAGCACCCGGAGGAATCCCACGCAGACACGGAGAGAACGTGCAAACTCCATACAGATAGTGACCCAAGCCGGGTATAGAACCGGTATCCCTGGCATTGTGAGGCAGCAGTGCTAACCACTGCACCACCATGCCTGGACTGAGGACTGGGATATTCTGCTGCCGATAATCTGCTGCCGGCGAGTGAAGGCGCAGACGGGATAGGTTTACATCCAAGTTAAATTGATTGATTGCTGTAAGGCATCTTGCGTTAGTAATTCAGGATTCGATTGAGTGTAATTAACTGTACGGTTAGTAAAGCACATCTTTTTGATTTGTTTCAGGAAACCAGCCTGTTCCAACCAACTCGATAGGACCAGAACTAGGAGACCCCTCAAACCAATGCAGTACACCACATATGTATTTAATTGTTGCATTGCCTTTTCTTTTATTCTTCACCTTGGCCCTGGATGCCTGAAGACGAAGTCTAAAAGAAAAATTAAATCTGTAATTGTGTTAATAACATAATCATAATCTATCCAGACCACATTCATATCCCATATTTATTTCAATAGAGATTTCCGAGGGACAGGTTGCTAAATTAAGAAAGAGAGGGTCTAGAATTTCTTAATATTGTGCCAGGGATTAATTAGGTGCTGTATTTTAAAACTACGTCAGTTGTAAAGTAAATCAAAGCAGAGTAAATTCCCACATATGTTGGGTTTATTTCTTAGAGAGTGGTTAGTGTTTGGAATTCTACACCCCAGACAGATAAGGAGTAAGAGGGGAGAGATACAAAAGGATCCAGAGGGGCAATTTTTTCACGCAGAGGGTGGTGAGTGTCTGGAACAAGATTCCAGAGGTAGTAGTAGAGGCGGTTACAATTTTATCTTTTAAAAAGCATTTAGATAGTTACATGGGTACGATGGGTATAGAGGGATATGAGCCAAATGCGGGCAATTGGGATTAGCTTAGGGGTTTTAGAAAAACAGGGCGGCATGGACAAGTTGGGCCAAAGGGTCTGTTTCCAGGCTGTAAACCTCTATGACTCTATTATAGACCTCCCCAATAGCCAGCGGGAACTAGAGGAGCAAATGTGTAGAGAAATTGCAGATAGTTGTAAGAATAATAGGGTAGTGTTCGTGGGAGATTTAGGGCCTGGACGGAGCGGAATTTGTTCAACGTATCGAAGAAAGTTTCTTGAATCAATATATAGAGAGGAGGGTGCAACACTGGACCTCCTCTTAGGAAACGAGGTAGAGCAAGTGACTGAGGTATCAGTCAGGGAACACTTTGGGTTCAGTGACCATAACACTACTGGTTTTAAAATAGATATGGGAAAAGAAGGACAGATCCACAGGTTAAGGTCCTAAACTGGAGCACGGCCAATTTTGGGGGCATTAGGCAGGTTGAGTGGCTGAGTCTGTTTGAAGGGAACGGAACGACTGCCAAATGGGAGGCTTTTAAAAGTCTGATGTCAAGAATCCAGGGGCAGTATGTTCCTGTTAGGGTGAAGAGAAAGGCTGGCAAGTTTGGGGACCCCATGGCTGACAAGGGAGATTGAGGCTCTGGTCAGGAGAAAGACGGAAGCATACATTGGGTTTAGGCAATTGGAGACAAGTGAATCCCTCGATGACTATAAAAGGTGTAAGAGTACACTTAACAGGGAAATCAGGAGGGCAAAAATAGGGTATGAGATTAATTTGGCAGGTAAAGTTAAAGAAAATTCCAAGAGGTTATAGCGCTATGTAGCACATGGGCGGCACGGTAGCACAGTGGTTAGCACTACTGCTTCACAGCTCCAGGAACCTGGGTTCGAATCCTGGCTCGGGTCGCTGTCTGTGTGGAGTTTGCACATTCTCCTCGTGTCTGCGTGGGTTTCCTCCGGGTGCTCTGGTTTCCTCCCACAGTCCAAAGATGTGCAGGCTAGGTTGATTGGCCATTCTAAATTGCCCCTTAGTGTCCCGGAATGCATAGGTTAGAGGGGCTAGTGGGTGAATATGTAGGGATATGTGGATAGGGCCTGGGTGGGATTGTGGTTGGTGCAGACAGATGGGCCGAATGGCCTCTTTCTGCACTGTAGGATTCTATGTTAAGAGTGAAAGGGAGAGAATATGTCCCCTTAAAGATCAGCATGGCCGTATGTGTGTGAAGCCACAGAAGATGGGTGAGATTTTTAATGAATATTTCTCCACGATGTTTACTGAGGAGAAAATCATGGGCGCTAAAGAAATAGGGGAAAGAAGTGGTGATGTCTTGGGCCACATGCATATTACTAGGGAGGAGGTATCTGCAGCTTTAAAGTGCATTAAGGTGGATAAATCCCCTGGGCCTGATCAAATCCATCCTCGAATCTTGTGGGAGGCTGGGGAAGGAATTGCAGAGGCCCTTGCAGAGATATTTGCTTCATCTCTTTCCACTGGCACAGTTCCAGGAGTCTGGAGGGTAGCTAATGTTGTTCCATTGTTTAAGAAAGGTAGCAATGACAAGGAATTACAGGCGAATCTGCCATCAGTACTGGGTAAGTTACTGGAGGGGATTCTGAGGGACAGGATTTAACAACATTTCATAGAATCATAGAACCCTACAGTGCAGAAAGAGGCCATTCGGCCCATCGAGTCTGCACTGACCACAATCCCACCCAGGCCCTACCCCCATATCCCTACATATTTTATCCACTAATCCCTCTAACCTACGCATCTCAGGAAACTAAGGGGCAATTTTTTTTATCATGGCCAATCAACCTAACCCGCGTATCTTTGGACTGTGGGAGGAAACCGGAGCACCCGGAGGAAACCCACGCAGACACGAGGAGAATGTGCAAACTCCACACAGACAGTGACCCGAGCCGGGAATCCAACCCAGGTCCCTGGAGCTGTGAAGCAGCAATGCTAACCACTGTGCTACCGTGCCGTGGATAGTCAAGGTCTGATTAGGGATAGTCAGCATGGCTTTGTGCTTGGGAAGTCATGTCTGAGTTTTCAGACTTTTTAGAATTTTTCAGAGGTAACAAAGGGGATGGATGAGGGTAGGGCAGTAGATGTTGTCTATATGGACTTTAGTAATGCCTTTGACAAGGTCCCGCATAGCAGGCTAGTCTGGAAGGTTAGGTCAATTGGGATCCAGGGAGAGCTAGCTAATTGGATTCAAAATTGGCTCGATGGTAAGAAGCAGAGGGTTATGGCCGAAGGTTGTTTCTCGGACTGGAGGCCTGTGGCTAGTGTGTGCCTCAGGGTTGGTGTTAGGGCCCTTGTTATTCGTTAATTATATAAATGATTTGGATGTGAATGTACAAGGTTTAGTTAGTAACTTTGTGGATGATACTAAATTAGGAGGTATCGTTAATAGCGAAGAAGGTTATAAAAAATTACAGGGAGATCTTGATCAGTTAGGGAAGTGGGCTGAGAATTGGCAAATGGATTTCAATATAGATAAGTGTGAGGTGTTGCATTCTGGAAAGTCAAATCAGGGTAGGACTTATACAGTGAACGGTAGGGCCCTGGTTAGTGTTGAGGAACAAGTACATAACTCGTTGAAAGCGGCATCCCAGGTAGACAGGGTGGTGAAGAAGGCGTTTAGCACACTGGCCTTCATCAGTTAGGGGACTGAGTGTAGGAGTTGGGACATGATGTTACAGTTGTATAAGTCGTTGGTAACTTGAAGTATTGTGTGCAGTTTTGGTCACCCTGTTATAGCAAACACATTACAAACTGGAAAAAGTGCAATAAAGATTTACGAAGATGTTGCCAGGACTACTAGGCCTGAGTTATAAGGAGCGGTTGGCCAGGCTAGGACTTTATTCCTTGAAATGTAGGAGAATGAGGGGGTGACCTTACTGAGGTGCATAAAATCATGAGGGGCCTCGATAGGATGAAAGCACATAGTCTTTTTTCCAGGGAAGGGGAATTGAAAACTAGAGGGCATAGGTTTAAAGTGAGAGAGGAAAAACTTTAAAAAGGACCTGAGGGGCAACTTCTTCACATAGAGGGTGGTGCGTAAATGGAATGAGCTGCCAGAAAAAATGGTTGAGGCAGGTACAATAGCAACATTTAAAAAGCATTTGGATAAGTACATGGATGGGAAAGGATTAGAGGGATGTGGGCCAAATATGGGCAATTGCGACTAGCTGGGAGGGCACCATGGTCAGCATGCACTGCTTGGGCCGAAGGGCCTGTTTTCGTGCTATATTGCTGTGTGCCTCTACTCATTTAGTACCCTCCGCTTCAGTGAGCAGTTTACCCTGCTTGTCCTGTATGGGCCCCACTCTATCCTTCACTAATCTTTCACCATTAATGTTTGAAGAACATTTTACCATTTGTTTTAGCGCAGCCTGCCATCCTTTCCTCAAGCTTCCTCTTAGTCTTCCTTATTCCAGTCTTTGCTTCTGAACATTTGAGATACTCTTCCTGATTTCTATTGCTGCTATTATTCCGGCATGCATTTTGTACCTCTTTTTTTCTTCCTTATTTTCTCAACAATATTCTCAGTCATCCAGGGTACTCTAGCTTTGGATACTCATTTTTATTTCTCATGGGTATGTACCTAACTTGCTCCCTATTCATTTCTCCTTTGTAAGTCTCTCAGTTTTCATCCACTGTTTTATCCACCAGAATGTGGCACCAATCAACCTGCTCCAGTTCAAATTTTAGACACCTAAAATTTGCCCAGTCTGGATTTTATTCTGATTTTTATCCTTTTCCAACTTAATACTGAACCGTATTGTATTGGAGTCATAGAGGTTTACAGCACGGAAACAGGCCCTTTGGCCCAACTTGCCCATGCTGCCCTTTTTTAAAAACCCCTAAGCTAGTCCCTATTGCCCACATTTGGCCCATATCCCTCTTTCCCCATCTTACCCATGTAACTGTCTAAATGCTTTTTAAAAGACAAAATTGTACCCGCCTCTACTACTACGTCTGGCAGCTTGTTCCAGACACCACCCTCTGTGCGAAAAAATTGCCCTTCTGGACACTTTTGTATCTCTCCCCTCTCACCTTAAACCAATGCCCTCTAGTTTTAGACTCCCCTACCTTTGGGAAAAGATATTGACTATCCAGCTGATCTGTGCCCCTCATTATTTTATAGACCTCTATAAGATCACCCCCCACTTTCTACGCTCCAGAGAAAAAAGTCCCAGTCTACCCAGCCTCTCCTTATAACTCAAACCATCAAGTCCCGGTAGCATCCTAATAAAAATCTTTTCTGCACTTTTTCTAGTTTAATAATATCCTTTCTGTAATAGGGTGACCAGAACTGTACACAGTATTCCAAGTGTGGCCATACCAATGTCTTGTCCAACTTCAACAAGACGTCCCAACTCCTGAATTCAATGTTCTGACCAATGAAACGAAACATGCTGAATGCCTTCTTTACCACACTGTCCACCTGTGATTCCACTTTCAAGGAGCTATGAGCCTGTACCCCTAGATTTCTTTGCTCTGTAACTCGCCCCAACGCCCTACCATTAACTGAGTAATTCATGCCCTGGTTCAATCTACCAAAATGCATCACCTCACATTTGTCTAAATTAAACTCTATCTGCCATTCGTCAGCCCACTGGCCCAATTGATCAAGATGCTGTTGCAATCCGAGATAACCTTTTTCACTGTCCACTATGCCACCAATCTTGGTGTCATCTGCAAACTTACTAACCATGCTTCCTATATTCTCATCCAAATCATGAATATAAATGACAAATAACAGTGGACCCAACACCGATCCCTGAGGCACACCGCTGGTCACAGGTCTCCAGTTTGAAAAACAACCCTCTTCAACCATCCTCTGGCTTCTATCATCCAGCCAATTTTGTATCCATTTAGCTACCTCGCCCTGGATCCCTGAGATTTAACCTTATGCAACAACCTACCATGTGGTACCTTGTCAAAGGTCTTGCTAAAGTCCATATAGACAATATCAACTGCACTGCCCTCATCTACCTTCTTGGTTACCCCTTCAAAAAACTCAATCAGCCATGCTGACTGTCCCTAATCAGTCCTTCCGTCTCTAAATGGATGATATTAGAATAGTGTAGATTAGAGGGGCTTTAGATTGGTTTCGCTGGTCAGTGCAACATCGAGGGCCAAAGGGCCTGTACTGCGCTGTAATGTTCTATGTTCTAAATTATGATTGCTATTTCCCAACTGCTTCCCCACACTGACATTCTCCACGAGGCTTGCTTCATTTCCTAGGGCAAGATCCAGTACAGCCTCCTCTCTGGTAGGACTTTGAAATGTACTGTTCCAGAAAGTTCTCCTGCACATAGAACCATAGAAAATTACAGCTCAGAAACAGGCCTTTTGGCCCTTCTTGTCTGTGCCGAACCATTTTTTGCCTAGTCCCACTGACATACTGGAGGAATTTCTCCTCTTCTGCGCCCCATACTCTACCTGTTTCCCAATCTACCTTAAGCTAATTGAAACCCAGAACTATCACAAGTCCTGCAAGTTTCCAGAATCTGCTGACAAATGTTCTCTTCTACTTCTATTTGGAGGTCTATAATCAATACCAAACAAGGTCACGCTCCCTTCCTGTTTCTCACCTCCAAGCATATAGATTCTGATTCAGGAACTGCATCTCATTCAAGGGCGATGATACTATCTTTGTCCAAGACTGCTACACCTCCTTTTTACCCACCTTGTTTCTATTAAAAACCTTGTAACCTAGGATGTTAAGTATCCATTGTTGTTCTGGATTAAGCCATATTTCTGTCAATATGACATATGCCTAGAGCAATTTCTGCTTCCAGTTCCAGTTTCGTTCACTATACTCTGTGCATTTACATACATAGAACATAGAACATAGAACATTACAGCGCAGAACAGGCCCTTCGGCCCACGATGTTGCACCGACCAGTTAAAAAAAAAAACTGTGACCCTCCAACCTAAACCAATTTCTTTTCGTCCATGAACCTATCTACGGATCTCTTAAACGCCCCCAAACTAGGCGCATTTACTACTGATGCTGGCAGGGCATTCCAATCCCTCACCACCCTCTGGGTAAAGAACCTACCCCTGACATCGGTTCTATAACTACCCCCCCTCAATTTAAAGCCATGCCCCCTCGTGCTGGATTTCTCCATCAGAGGAAAAAGGCTATCACTATCCACCCTATCTAAACCTCTAATCATCTTATATGTTTCAATAAGATCCCCTCTTAGCCGCCGCCTTTCCAGCGAAAACAATCCCAAATCCCTCAGCCTCTCCTCATAGGATCTCCCCTCCATACCAGGCAACATCCTGGTAAACCTCCTCTGCACCCTCTCCAAAGCCTCCACATCCTTCCTGTAATGTGGGGACCAGAACTGCACACAGTACTCCAAGTGCGGCCGCACCAGAGTTGTGTACAGTTGCAACATAACGCTACGACTCCTAAATTCAATCCCCCTACCAATAAACGCCAAGACACCATATGCCTTCTTAACAACCTTATCTACTTGATTCCCAACTTTCAGGGATCTATGCACACATACACCTAGATCCCTCTGCTCCTCCACACTATTCAAAGTCCTCCCGTTAGCCCTATACTCAACACATCTGTTATTCCTACCAAAGTGAATTACCTCACACTTCTCCGCATTAAACTCCATCCGCCACCTCTCGGCCCAACTTTGCAACCTGTCTAAGTCTTCCTGCAAACTACGACACCCTTCCTCACTGTCTACCACACCACCGACTTTGGTGTCATCAGCAAATTTGCTAATCCACCCAACTATACCCTCATCCAGATCATTAATAAATATTACAAACAGCAGTGGCCCCAAAACAGATCCCTGAGGTACACCACTTGTAACCGCACTCCATGATGAATATTTACTATCAACCACCACCCTCTGTTTCCTATCCGCTAGCCAATTCCTGATCCAATTTCCTAGATCACCCCCAATCCCATACATCTGCATTTTCTGCAGAAGCCTACCATGGTGAACCTTATCAAACGCCTTACTAAAATCCATATATACCACGTCCACTGCCTTGCCCCCATCCACCTCCTTGGTCACTTTCTCAAAAAACTCAATAAGGTTAGTAAGGCACGACCTACAGTTTAACCCTGCCCTTATCTCTTTCTTACCCTTTGGGCAACCATTTCTTTGTTCACTGTCAACACTCAAACCTTCACTTTCTTTTACCTGTTCCCCAACTTCTCTCTTTTGCCCTCACTGGTGCTTCAAAAACTAGGCCCATTAGTCAAACCAGCCCCCTGCTTTACAAATCTAAATCCACCCCCACCACACTATTTACTCTCAGCCAGGAGACAGGCCTCACCTGAACCAAAATGGAACCTATCTTTTCTGAACAGCTTTCTCCTTTCCCAAAAGTGATCCCAATGTCCCAAAAATCTAAGTCTCTCCCTTCTACCCCATCCCTCAAGACACACATTTACCTCCCTGATCTGCCTTTGCTGGTGAAGCTCGAGTCACAGGCAGTATTTCTGAGATTATATCCTGGAGGTCCTGCATTTCAAACTACTCCCTAACTCTTGAAACTGGTCCTGCAAGACCTCCAAGCTATCCCTCTCGATGTTGTTGGTTCCCACATGAACCACAACCTCTGGTTGTTCATCCTCCCTTTCCAGAAGATAGTCCAGCCGATCCGTTATGTCCTGAACCCTTGGACCTGGAAGGCAAGAGGCCACATGGGACTCATGAGCTCAGCTGCAAACTAGACTGTCTATCCCTCAAACTATTGCCATCCACTATTACAACCTTTTTAATCTGCCTACCAGCCTTCCTCTCTTTTCCGAGAGTAGCCTCAGGCACCATGGTACAGTTGTTTTCCCTCGACTCATCTACCCCTGACACAGTCACATTGCTCACTTCATAGGCATCTAAGAAAGGTTGCAGAGACAAGCCAGGGAACTACAGACCAGTGACTCTCACATCTGTGGTTGGAAAACTACTGGAGGAGATTCTGAAGGAGAGAATTTACCTCCATTTGGAGTGGCAAGGTTTGATCAGGGATAGTCAGCATGGTTTTGTCAGAGGGGGTTCATGCCTAACAAATTTGATTGAATTTTTTGAGCATGTAACCAAGTGTGTGGATGAGGGTAGCGCGGTTGATGTAGTTTACACGGATTTCAGCAAAGCCTTTGACAAAGTCCCACATGGGAGACTTATTAAGAAGGCTAATGCACATGGGAGACAGGGTGATCTGACAAGGTGGATTCACAATTGGCTTTGTGGTAAAAGACAGAGAGTGGTGACAGACGGCTGCTTTAGTGACTGGAGGCCAGTGACCAGTGGTGTATGAGGGATCCGTGCTAGGCTCCCTACTGTTCGTCATTTTTATAAATGACACAGATCACTATGTGGGGGGTAGGATCAGTAAGTTTGCCGATGACACAAAGATTGGCCGGGTGGTTAACAGTGAGGTTGAGTGATTGGATTACAGGAAGATATAGACGAGATGGTCAAATGGGTGGATGAGTGGCAAACGTAATTTAACCCTGAAAAGTGTGAGGTGATGCACTTTGGAAGGAGTAATTTGACAAGGAAGTATACTATGAAAGGTCTGACATTGGGAAGTTCCGAAGAACAAAGGGACCTTGGCGTGTTTGTCTATAGATCTCTGAAGGCCGAAAGGCAGGTAAATAGGGTGGTGAAAAGGGCATACATATGGCACATTTGCCTTTATCAATCGGGGTATAGATTACAAAAGCAGAGAGGCCATAATGGAGCTGTATAGAACTTTGGTGAGGCCACAGCTGGAGTACTGTGTGCAGTTCTGGTCACCACATGATAGGAAGGATGTGATTGCACTGGAGGGGGTGCAGAGGAGATTCACCAGGATGCTGCCTGCGATGGAACATTTAAGTTATGAAGAGAGGGTGGGTAGGCTTAGGTTGTTTTCTTTGGAGCAGAGAAGGCTAGGGGCGACCTAGTTGAGGTGTTCAAGATTATGAGGGGCATGGACAGGGTGGATAAGGAGCAGCTATTCCCCTTAATTGAAGGGTCAGTTACGAGGGGACACAAGTTAAACATGAGGGATGGGAGGTTTAGGGGGGATTTGAGGAAAAATTTCTTTACTCAGAGGGTGGTGATGGTCTGGAATGCGCTGCCTGGGAGGGTGGTGGAGGCGGGATGGCTCACATCCTTTAAAAAGTACCTGGATGAGTACTTGGCACACCGTAACATTCAAGGCTATGGGTCAAAGTGCTGGCAAGTGGGATTAGGTGGGCAGGTCAGGGCATTTCATGCATCGGTGCAGAATTGATGGGTCGAAGGGCCTCTTCTACTCTGTAGTATTCTGTGATCTAAAATTTCATAACTGATAGACAGCTCCAAGGAATCCTGGGTTTCCTGGATCTGCTGTCTCTTTTCCTTTCGATGAATGGTCACCCACTCTCCTGCCATCCCTATACTCCTCCTTGCTGCCTATCGCGATGTGGAGTGACCACAATCTGGTACAACTGTTCCAGAAACCTCTCTCCATCTTCTTTGTGCACAGTGAAGAGTCACTGCTCTAAATCAGCCACAACCTGTTCAACGACTGCTATCCTTTGGCACTTCATGCAGGTGTCACTGTCCTGAAAGTCTTGAAGATCTAAAACCTCCCACATTTTGCTTGCCACACACATCACAAGCATTCCCAGAGTCCCTGCCATCTTTACTCTCTCTCTTTCTTTGGTTTGAAGAGGAGGGAGGAAGAGAAAAACTACAGCAATGTAATGTTTGAGGCTTTACTGTTCTTTTGACACTCGGTCCTCTGCGATCCCCTCCTCAATTGAGTGAACCGACTTCTCCCAAACTCTCCCTCAGTTACTTTTCACGACAGCCCTTTGTTGAGCTATATAAGTGATACTTGGCCACCTTATGCTTGCAAATAGGATATGCAATGCATTTGAAAATCCAATGTGTGGTCAGTGTATGCGAATGTAACAATGACCAGCCGCAGGCACTTACTCATGAGCAAGTAGATCATGATATAAATCCTGTGCAACACTCATTTGGCTCCAGCGCTGCCATTTTCAAACACCAAGCCCAGTATCCAGTCTGATTTAACCTCATAGAATTGAACACAATGGTAAATGGTGTGAAGTAGCACCCCCTAACCCTCCCACTTTGTACCCTCTTCCACCAGCACTTCTAAAGGGATCAAACAGGACTAGATTTTATATAGAAACATAGAAAACTACAGCACAAAACAGGCCCTTCGGCCCCACAAGTTGTGCCGAACATATCCCTACCATTTAGGCCTACCTATAACCCTCCATCCTATTAAGTCCCATGTACTCATCCAGGAGTCTCTTAAAAGAACCTATTGAGTTTGCCTCCACCACCACTGACTGTAGCCGATTCCACTCGCCCACCACCCTCTGTGTGAAAAACTTCCCCCCAACCTGTGTCCTCTCGTAGCAGCCATTTCCACCCTGGGAAAAAGCCTCTGAGAGTCCACCCGATCTATGCCTCTCAACATCTTATACACCTCTATTAGGTCGCCTCTCATCCTACGTCTCTCCAAGGAGAAAAGACCGAGCTCCCTCAGCCTATCCTCATAAGGCATGCCACTCAATCCAGGCAACATCCTTGTAAATCTCCTCTGCACCCTTTCAATCTTTTCCACATCCTTCCTGGTATACAGTATATAGAACAGTATACCCTGGTAGTGGGCAGGAATCCATTCCGGAAGTCAGAGGATCGCCAACTTCCACCCCTGCGTTTGAAGAATGTTCAATAATACAAGAATCATCCAATTAATGGTTGCTTGGCAGGGAGCTGGCCAACCAAACGACAGACAGTGAAGGAACAGTGATATATTTCAATGTCAGGATGAGTGGTATAGAACATAGAACATAGAACATTACAGCGCAGAACAGGCCCTTCGGCCCACGATGTTGCACCGACCAGTTAAAAAAAAAACTGTGACCCTCCAACCTAAACCAATTTCTTTTCGTCCATGAACCTATCTACGGATCTCTTAAACGCCCCCAAACTAGGCGCATTTACAACTGATGCTGGCAGGGCATTCCAATCCCTCACCACCCTCTGGGTAAAGAACCTACCCCTGACATCGGTTCTATAACTACCCCCCCTCAATTTAAAGCCATGCCCCCTCGTGCTGGATTTCTCCATCAGAGGAAAAAGGCTATCACTATCCACCCTATCTAAACCTCTAATCATCTTATATGTTTCAATAAGATCCCCTCTTAGCCGCCGCCTTTCCAGCGAAAACAATCCCAAATCCCTCAGCCTCTCCTCATAGGATCTCCCCTCCATACCAGGCAACATCCTGGTAAACCTCCTCTGCACCCTCTCCAAAGCCTCCACATCCTTCCTGTAATGTGGGGACCAGAACTGCACACAGTACTCCAAGAGCGGCCGCACCAGAGTTGTGTACAGTTGCAACATAACGCTACGACTCCTAAATTCAATCCCCCTACCAATAAACGCCAAGACACCATATGCCTTCTTAACAACCTTATCTACTTGATTCCCAACTTTCAGGGATCTATGCACACATACACCTAGATCCCTCTGCTCCTCCACACTATTCAAAGTCCTCCCGTTAGCCCTATACTCAACACATCTGTTATTCCTACCAAAGTGAATTACCTCACACTTCTCCGTATTAAACTCCATCCGCCACCTCTCGGCCCAACTTTGCAACCTGTCTAAGTCTTCCTGCAAACTACGACACCCTTCCTCACTGTCTACCACACCACCGACTTTGGTGTCATCAGCAAATTTGCTAATCCACCCAACTATACCCTCATCCAGATCATTAATAAATATTACAAACAGCAGTGGCCCCAAAACAGATCCCTGAGGTACACCACTTGTAACCGCACTCCATGATGAATATTTACTATCAACCACCACCCTCTGTTTCCTATCCGCTAGCCAATTCCTGATCCAATTTCCTAGATCACCCCCAATCCCATACATCTGCATTTTCTGCAGAAGCCTACCATGGTGAACCTTATCAAACGCCTTACTAAAATCCATATATACCACGTCCACTGCCTTGCCCCCATCCACCTCCTTGGTCACTTTCTCAAAAAACTCAATAAGGTTAGTAAGGCACGACCTACCTGCCACAAAACCATGCTGACTATCACCTATCAATTCATTACTCTCCAAATAACTATAAATCCTATCCCTTATAATTTTTTCCAACATCTTGCCGACAACAGAAGTGAGACTCACCGGTCTATAATTCCCGGGGAAGTCTCTGTTCCCCTTCTTAAACAATGGGACAACATTCGCTAACCTCCAATCTTCTGGTACTATACCAGAGGCCAACGACGACCTGAAGATCAGAGCCAGAGGCTCTGCAATCACTTCTCTTGCCTCCCAGAGAATCCTTGGATAAATCCCATCCGGACCAGGGGATTTATCTATTTTCAGACCCTCCAGAATATCCTGCACATCCTCCTTATCAACTGTAATACTGTCTATTCTACTCCCCTGCAACCCAGTGTCCTCCTCAGCTATATTCATGTCCCCTTGCGTGAACACCGAAGAGAAATATTGGTTCAATGCTTCACCAATCTCCTCCGGTTCCACACATAACTTCCCTCTGCCATCTATAACTGGCCCTAAACTTGCCCTAACCAACCTTCTGTTCTTGACATACCTATAGAACGCCTTAGGATTCTCTTTAACCCTATCCGCCAAAGTCTTCTCATGTCCCCTTTTAGCCCTTCTAAGCTCGCTCTTCAACTCCCTCTTAGCCAATCTAAAGCTTTCTAGTGCACTACCCGAGTGCTCACGTCTCATCCGAACATAAGCCTCCTTTTTCTTTTTAACCAACAAAGAAACTTTTTTGGTGCACCACGGTTCCCTAGCCCTACCAATTCCTCCTTGCCTGACAGGGACATACCTATCACAGACTCGCAGTAGCTGCTCCTTGAAAAAACTCCACATGTCGGACGTTCCCAGTCCCTGTAATCTCCTAGTCCAACCTATGTTTCCTAATTCTCTCCTAATAGCCTCATAATTACCCCTCCCCCAGCTAAAACCACTGGCCCGAGGTTCATGCCTATCCCTTTCCATCACTAAGGTGAACGTAACCGAATTGTGGTCACTATCACCAAAATGCACACCAACTTCCAAGTCTAGCACCTGGTCTGGCTCATTTCTGGAGGAGAACTTGCAGGTGGCAGTGGTCCCATACACCTGCTGTCCTCGTCCTTCCAGATGGTAAAGGTCCCGGGTTTAGAATGTGTTGTCAAAGAAGCCTTTGTGAGTTGCTGCAGTGCATCTTGTAGATGCCCACATCTAAGGCATCAACCCACAAGTTACCACGTACACCTCTGATAGGCCCTACCTTTTCTTGAGTTATTCTCTTCCTCTTAGTGGATTGGTAAAACATCATAGGATTTTCTTTGATTTCACCCGCCAATATTTTCTTGTATCCCCTCTTTCTAATTTCCATTTTTACTTCACCCCTGTACTTTCTATATCCTCTAGGGTTTCAACAGTATTAAATCTTTTGTGATTGTCATAAGCTTTCTTTTTCTGCTTTATTTTACCCTGCATGCTTCTGGACATGAGGTGGAGATGCCGGCGTTGGACTGGGGTGGGCACAGTAAGCAGTCTCACAACACCAGGTTAAAGTCCAACAGGTTTATTTGGAATCACAGCTTTCGAAGCACTGCTCCTTCATCAGGTGAGTCACTATAGGAAATGACTCCTGTGCTTCTGGACAGCCAGGGGCTCAGATTTGACAATACCACCCTCTTTCTTTCTGGAGACATGTCTACACTGTGCCTGTAGAATTTCCCCTTTGAATACGCCCCACTATTCTGGCAGTTTTTCTTTCTAATTGTTGTGTCCATTCCACTCTTGCCAGTTCATCTCTCAGCTTTGTAAAAGTCGTTTTCCCTCCAACTTTTATTCCTGTTCTGTCTTTGTTCTTTTCCATAATGATGCTAAATCTAATTATATTTATGGTCACTATCTCCAAAATGGCACCCAGTGCTACTTCATCCATTTGCCCTCCTTCATTTCCTAAGACTAAATCTGGAATTGTGTCCCCACTGGCAGGGCTTGATACAGAGTCAGAAAAGGCCATATGGCTCATCTATTCAGCACCAACAATAACTATCACTAATGTTGTGCTAATCCCATATTTCCAGCACTTTTTGGGTGTCAAAGTGGCACAGTGGTTAGCACTGCTGCCTCACAGTGCCAGGGAACCGGGTTCAATTCCCACTTGGGTCACTGTCTGTGTGGAGTCTGCATGTTCACCCCGTGTCTGCGTGGGTTTCCTCTGGGTGCTCCGGTTTCCTCCCACAGTCTGAAAGACGTGCTGGTTAGGTGCATTGGCCATGCTAAATTCTCCCTCAGTGTACCTGGTGAATCTCCTCTGCACCCCCTCCTTTCTGCAGTGAGGTGACCAGATCTGCAAACAGTACTCCAGCTGTGTTCTAACCAACGTTCTGTACAGCTCCGACATAAACTCCTTGCTCCTAAACACAACTGATAAAAGCAAGCATGCTGGCTAAAAAAGTTCTCTTGAATGCAGTTCAAGAATTGTGTGCCCTCTGTGTCCTTCACACGGATTTTTATCTCAATTGATATTCGGGTGGGTGAAGTCCCCAACGATAACTGCCCGATTGTTTCTGCACTCAGAAATCTGTCCACATATTTGCTCTTCCCTCTTTCACTATTTGGGGGTCTATAGTACAGTACTAGCAGTGTGTCTGCCCTCTTTTTATTTCAACCTATAAGGGCTCATTTGATGCTTCATTTAGTCTATCATCCCTCCTCATAGATGTAAGTGATTTGTTAACCAATAATGCTACACCCTCCACCATTTTTATACTCCCTCCCGAACCGGCCTGAAAACTCTATATCGAGGGATGTTAAAACTACCATTTTTGTCCTTCCTTAAACCAGGTTTACGTTATAGCGATGACTTCATGCTGCCATGTCTCTATCTGTACTGTAAGAAGTTTAACAACACCAGGTTAAAGTCCAACAGGTTTATTTGGTAGCAAAAGCCACACAAGCTTTCGAGGCTCTGAGCCCCTTCTTCAGGTGAGTGGGAATTCTGTTCACAAACAGAACTTATAAGACACAGACTCAATTTACATGAATAATGGTTGGAATGCGAATACTTACAACTAATCCAGTCTTTAAGAAACAAAACAATGGGAGTGGAGAGAGCATCAAGACAGGCTAAAAAGATGTGTATTGTCTCCAGACAAGACAGCCAGTGAAACTCTGCAGGTCCACGCAACTGTGGGAGTTACAAATAGTGTGACATAAATTCTGATTCTAGGATCGCATGATAAAGACTCAGGAGGAAAAAAGCAGAAATATTTATGTGAAATAGTGTGACATAAACCCAATATCCCGGTTGAGGCCGTCCTTGTGTGTGCGGAACCTGGCTATCAGTTTCTGCTCCGCGACTCTGCGCTGTCGTGTGTCGCGAAGGCCGCGGCCTTCGCGACACACGACAGCGCAGAGTCGCGGAGCAGAAACTGATAGCCAGGTTCCGCACACACAAGGACGGCCTCAACCGGGATATTGGGTTTATGTCACACTATTTCACATAAATATTTCTGCTTTTTTCCTCCTGAGTCTTTATCATGCGATCCTAGAATCAGAATTTATGTCACACTATTTGTAACTCCCACAGTTGCGTGGACCTGCAGAGTTTCACTGGCTGTCTTGTCTGGAGACAATACACATCTTTTTAGCCTGTCTTGATGCTCTCTCCACTCCCATTGTTTTGTTTCTTAAAGACTGGATTAGTTGTAAGTATTCGCATTCCAACCATTATTCATGTAAATTGAGTCTGTGTCTTATAAGTTCTGTTTGTGAACAGAATTCCCACTCACCTGAAGAAGGGGCTCAGAGCCTCGAAAGCTTGTGTGGCTTTTGCTACCAAATAAACCTGTTGGACTTTAACCTGGTGTTGTTAAACTTCTTACTGTGTTTACCCCAGTCCAACGCCGGCATCTCCACATCTATCTGTACTCTCAGCTTATCAGATTTATGCTCCTTGTATTTACATATATATCATTTAACATCAACAAGTTCCTGTGCTGCATATTTTTGAACCTTTTAATAAAGTAGATAAATTAACAGTGCAAATTGATATGATTGTGATTTTGGAGACAAGGCTGAAGGGTGAGGCCAAGGCTGGGAATTGAATATCCAAGGGTATTTGAGATTTAGGAAGGATAGAAAAAAATAAAGGGAGGGTGGTGGGGGTGAGGCTGGTGGTCGTGTTGTTAGTTAGGGATGAAATCAGTGCAATAGTAAGAGGGGATATTGGGGTGCAATTTTCCCAGCCCGATGCTCGAGTAGCACAGCGAGCCGGGAAATTTAAACGGAAAGGGGAAAGAAAACGATATTCGTGAACAGCCTATCTTCCTCATCCTTTTTTTTGGACGTAATCAGCCTTGTGCTAGGGAAATCAGCATTTCCATCTACTTAGCAAGCCTGGGACTCAATCATGTGAGCTTGCTAAAGTCTCTGCCCCCACCGGTGGAGGTCCACACCAGCAGGAATCATGTATGGTCCCCAATAATGGGGGCCAGATAGGATGGATGAGAGACCTGAAGACTCCCCGGGAGGTCAGGGGCAGGGAGGGTGCCCGTTGGACAGTGCCAGCCTGACACGCTGGCATTGTCCACTGGGCACCCTGGCACTACCCATCTAACACCCAGCACTGCCCATTGGGCACCCTGGCACTGCCCAGTGGGCAATGTGAAGGGGGCATGGCCAGGCCAGGATGGAACCTCTAAAATAGACCCATTATTAGCCTCTGAGTTGGTGCCTGTGAGTGTAAGGTCAGGTGACATGTTTCTTCACCTTCACTGTCTTTGTCTCTTTCCACTATTGACCGAGAAGGTTTCAATTCTTGAGTATCTGAAATGAAACTGTAACAACAGCTGGGTTGTGCTCAGGGCAGAGGAGATGGTAAGAAGTCTTTGGGCTGGCCTTTTCTCTGCACACTTACGCTTAACCCATTCGCCCTGTTTTAATTTTTCAGGTGATGGCTCTTTAAGTAGTATCAGGTGGGACTTCCATCTGTATCCAGGAAGGCATCTTGCCTCATTGAGTTTCTGACCAATTGGAAACTGGCAGACCTGGTTGGCTGTAGAGATTCGCATTCTAATCAGTATTCTGTAACTTGATTTTGTGTCTCTGTGCCCTGTTTGAGAGCAGATTTCCACTCCATCTGACGAAGGAGCAGCGCTCCAAAAGCTAATGGCATTTGCTACCAAATAAACCTGTTGGACTTTAACCTGGTGTTGTTAAAACTCTTGCTCTGCACATCAGCAGTGTCCAGCAGCTATGGTGGACACTGCTGGTATTGCGGGTAGGTCAAGGAGATGGTGTTCAGCAATCAGCCCAGTCCAAGATCTGGCTATGATCAGGGTGGCAGGCGTTAGTGAGGGAAGGATATGGGGAGGCACACTGGCTGGGAAAGTGGCAGCCTTTCACTGACCAGCAGCCCACAGGATTAAATTAAATCCTGTAGTGGCAGCAGGATGAAGCCCTTAATTGGCCATTAATTGCTAATTTGAGGGTTTCAATTAGGTCACCAATAGGTGGCCCACTCTTTAAAGTTGAGGAAGGCAGAGGCACTGGCAGTGGAAGGCACTGGCAGCGGAGGGCACTGGCAGCAGAAGGCACTGGCAGCGGAAGGCACGGTGCCTAATTTATGGGTCCATCCTGCTATTTACCTGCGCACAGGTGGCCCGCACCATGCTTCCACTATCTCCAGCTTGTTAGTCAGGTTATGGGGTGTGAGAGAATTGTGATGACAGAAGGAGGATTAGGTATGTACATACCCTCATCATTGATACCTCCAGCCCTGCCATGGCCTCAGTAATGCCCCTTATCCTAATGTCTACCACTGCCTCTTCTGCGGGGGTTAAAATGTGATGTGGAGATGCCAGCGTTGGACTGGGGTAAACACAGTAAGAGTTTTAACAACACCAGGTTAAAGTCCAATGGCATTTGCTACCAAATAAACCTGTTGGACTTTAACCTGGTGTTGTTAAAATTCTTATGGGGTTAAAATATGCAGGTGCACTTGCATTCTCCAGTTCTTTCCCGCTACCTCCAGTTATGCACCACCTTCTCCAGTGAGAGAGAGAGAGGTGTCAATGATATACTTGGCTGTCATGGTTGATTAGTTGCTAGTGACTGGGAGCTGAATTGTTAAGTGTGTGAGGTTCAGGTAAAGTGAATCAAAGGCTACTGGTAGGTGGGTAATGGGATTAAAGTGAATTGAACAGTGAATGAGGCTAGTCGTGCAGTTGGGGAGAAATGGCATTTAAAGATGAAGTCATTGATTTGAACAACTTGTGATAAGGGAAATCATGTACACAGCCTCGAGATGGGGAGGGGTGAGGTCCATAGTGGGACATCGGCAGCTATGGTTCAAGTGGGAAGGTTGGAATATCCATAACAATGGCTATTGGATCCAGTATTATTGGGGGAGGCTGGAGAATAACAGGAGGCATCTCAACCTGTGCACTGTGGGGTTCCAGGAAGATTGGAAAGCCAGTAACAGACACGAAAACTATTAGAAGAGCAAAGAAGGGCATGAAAAAGGACTTGCGAACAGCATGAGGGAGAAGCCGAAGATATTTTGTAAATAGATTAAGGGGAAGAGGTTAACCAGGGAGAGAAAGGAGCCCATTAGAGATCAAAGGGACAATCTGTGCTTGAAGCCGCAGGACATTGGAATGGCATTAAATGAATACTTATCCTTGGTCTTCACTCAGGAAAAGGAGAACGTAGGTACAAAATTCAGGAAAAGAGACTGACTAACTTGCACAGTTTGACACAGAAAACAAGGAGGCTTTGTTGTACTTAAAAGTGGACAAATCCCCAGGCCCGGATGAATTGCATCCCAGGCTGCTGTGGGAGGCGAGGCAGGGAATTGCAGGGGCTCTGACATTAAATTTTAATTCATCTCTGGCCACAGGAGAAGTGATGTGGAGATGCCAGCGTTGGACTGGGTAAACACAGTAAGACGTGTAACAACACCAGGTTCAAGTCCAACAGATTTATTTGGTAGCAAATGCCACTAGCTTTCGGAGCGCTGTCCCTTCGTCAGGTGGAGTGGAGAAATGCTCACAAACAGGGCATACAGAGACACAAACCCAATCTACAGAATAATGATTGGAATGCAGTCTTTACAGATAATCAAGTCTGAAAGGTACAAACAATGTGAATGGAGGGAGCATTAAGCACAGGTTGAAGAGATGTGTATTGTCTCCAGACAGGACAGCCAGTGAGATTCTGCAAGTCCAGACAAGTCGCGGGGGTTACAGATAGTGTGACATGAACCCAAGATCGCAGTTGAGGCCGTCCTCATGTGTGCGGAACTTGGCTATCAGTTTCTGCTCAGCGACTCTGTGCGGTCGTGTGTTGTGAAGGCCGCCTTGGATAACGCTTACGCGAAGAGCAGAGGCCGAATGCCCGTGACTGCTGAAGTGCTCCCCAACAGGAAGAGAACAGTCTTGCCTGGTGATTGTCTAGCGGTGTTCATTCATCCGTTGTCGTAGTGTCTGCACGGTTTCTCCAATGTGCCATGCCTTGGGACATCCTTTCCTGCAGCGTATGAGGTAGACAACGTTGGCTGAGTTGCAAGAGTATGTACCGTGTACCTGGTGGACGGTGTTCTCACGTGAGATGATGGCATCATAGAACCATAGAAAATTACAGCTCAGAAACAGGCCTTTTGGCCCTTCTTGTCTGTGCCGAACCATTTTATGCCTAGTCCCACTGACCTGCATTTGGACCATATCCCTCCACACCCCTCTCATCCATGAACCCGTCCAAGTTTTTCTTAAATGTTAAAAGTGACATTCCAATCTGTGTCGATGATCCGGCATGTCTTGCAGAGGTTACTGTGGCAGGGTTGTGTGGTGTCGTGGTCACTGTACTCCTGAAGGCTGGGTAGTTTGCTGCGGATAATGGTCTGTTTGAGGTTGTGCAGTCATTTGAAGGCAAGAAGTGGGGGTGTGGGGATGGCCTTGGCGAGATGTTCGTCTTCATCAATGACATGTTGAAGGCTCCGGAGGAGATGCTGTAGCTTCTCCACTCCGGGGAAGTACTGGACGACAAAGGGTACTCTGTCCACCGTGTCCCGTGTTTGTCTTCTGAGGAGGTCAGTGCGATTTTTCGCTGTGGCGCGTCGGAACTGTCGATCGATGAGTCGAGCGCCATATCCTGTTCTAATGTGGGGCATCTTTCAGCGTCTGGAGGTGTCTGTTGTGATCCTCCTCATCCGAGCAGATCCTGTGTATACGGAGGGCTTGTCCATAGGGGATGGCTTCTTTAACGTGTTTAGGGTGGAAGCTGGAGAAGTGGAGCATCGTAAGGTTATCCGTGGGCTTGCGGTACAGTGAGGTGCTGAGGTGACCGTCCTCAGACGGTCAGAGACACACGCATCTCCATTAAGGACGGTCGCCTCAGCACCTCACTGTACCGCAAGTCCACGGATAAACTCACGATGCTCCACTTCTCCAGCTTCCACCCTAAACACGTTAAAGAAGCCATCCCCTACGGACAAGCCCTCCGTATACACAGGATCTGCTTGGATGAGGAGGATCGCAACAGACACCTCCAGACGCTGAAAGATGCCCTCATAAGAACAGGATATGGCGCTCGACTCATCGATCGACAGTTCCGATGCGCCACAGCGAAAAACCGCACCGATCTCCTCAGAAGACAAACACGGGACACGGTGGACAGAGTACCCTTCGTCATCCAGTACTTCCCCGGAGTGGAGAAGCTACGGCATCTCCTCCGGAGCCTTCAACATGTCATTGATGAAGACGAACATCTCGCCAAGGCCATCCCCACACCCCCACTTCTTGCCTTCAAATGACTGCACAACCTCAAACAGACCATTGTCCGCAGCAAACTACCCAGCCTTCAGGAGAACAGTGACCACAACACCACACAACCCTGCCACAGCAACCTCTGCAAGACGTGCCAGATCATCGACACAGATGTCATCATCTCACGTGAGAACACCATCCTCCAGGTACACGGTACATACACTTGCAACTCGGCCAACGTTGTCTACCTGATACGCTGCAGGAAAGGATGTCCCGAGGCATGGTACATTGGGGAAACCATGCAGACGCTACGACAACGGATGAATGAACACCGCTTGACAATCACCAGGCAAGACTGTTCTCTTCCTGTTGGGGAGCACTTCAGCAGTCACGGGCATTCAGCCTCTGATCTTCGGCTAAGCGTTCTCCAAGGCGGCCTGCACGACACACGACAGCACAGAGTCGCTGAGCAGAAACTGATAGCCAAGTTCCGCACACATGAGGATGGCCTCAACCGGGATCTTGGGTTCATGTCACACTATCTGTAATCCCCACAGCTTGCCTGGACTTGCAGAATCTCACTGGCTGTCCTGTCTGGAGACAATACACATCTCTTTAACCTGTGCAATGCTCCCTCCATTCCACATTGTCTGTACCTTTAAGAATTGATTATCTGTAAAGACTGCATTCCAATCATTATTCTGTAGATTGGGTTTGTGTCTCTGTATGCCCTGTTTGTGAGCATTTCTTCACTCCACCTGACGAAGGAACAGCCTGTTCCGAAAGCTAGTGGCATTTGCTACCAAATAAACCTGTTGGACTTTAACCTGGTGTTGTTAAACCTCTTGCACAGGAGAAGTGCCAGAGGACTAGAGGGCAGCTAATATGGTTCCACTTTTCAATCAGGGTGGTAGCGATGAACCAAGAAATTAGAGACCGGTGAGTCACACGTCAGTGGTAGGGAAACGACTGGAGAAAATTCTGAAGGAGAGAATTAATCTCCACTTGGAAAGGGATGGGTTAATTGGGGATAGTTAGTGTGATTTTGTCAGCGGTGGGGGGAGCATGCCTAACAAATTTGATAGAATTTCTCGAAAATGTGATTGAGTGTGTGGATAAGGAGAGTTCAGTTGATGTAGTTTATATGGATTTTAGCAAAGCCTTTGACAAGGTCCCACATGGGAGATTGACTGAGAAGGTTGAAGCACATGGAATTCAGGGAAACTTGGTGAGATGGATCAGAAACTGGCTAAGTAATAGGATTATCTCTGTATGCCCTGTTTGAGAGCAGATTTCCACTCGATCTGACGAAGGAGCAGCGCTCCGAAAGCTAATGGCATTTGATATCAAATAAACCAGTTGGACTTTAACCTGATGTTGTTAAAACTCTTACTGTGTTTACCCCAGTCCAACGCCGGCATCTCCACATCATAAGTAATAGGACACAAAGGGGGGGTGGTAGAAAGCTGTTTGAGTGACTGGAGGCTGGTGTCCAATGGCGTACCACAAGGTTCAGTGCTGGGACTCTTAGTGCATGTTATATACATAAATTATATAGTTAATAATGTGGGGGGAATGATAAGCAAGTTTGCAGATGACACCAAGATTAGTAGGGTGGTTAATAGTGAAGAAGATGGTTGTAGGTTACAGGAAGATATAGATGGGTTGGTCAGATGGGCAGAGCAGTGGCAAATGGAATTTAACCGTGATAAATGAGGTGATGCACTTTGGGAGACGTAACAAGGCAAAGAGTATTTAATGAATGGTATGGAAGCTCAGAGCAACAGATGCATCTTGTGGTATTTATTCACAGATCCCTGAAGTCGGCAGAGCAGGTTAATAGGATAGTTAAGAAGTCATATGGGACACTTGCCAGTCGTGGCATAGAGTACAAGAGCAAGGAGGTAATGTACAGAATGTTGGTTAGGACACAGCTGGGGTGCAGTTCTGGTCACCTCACCATAGGAAGGATATTATTCCATTAGAGGGGATACAGACGAGATTCTCCAGGATGTTGCTTGGATGAAGCATTTGAGCAATAAGGAGAGACTGGATAGGTTTGGATTGTTTTCCCTGGAGCAGAGAAGGCTGAGGGGGGGAAATGACAAAGGTGTATTAGATTATGAAGGAGAATAAGGAGTAGCTGTTCCCCTTGTTTAAGGGGTCAATCACAACGGTACATAGTTTAGGGTGAGGGACAGGAGATTCAGAGGGGATTTGAGAAAACTTTTTTTTTACTCAGAGGGCGATGGGAATCTCGAATGCACTGCCTGGGAAGGTAGTGGAGGCCAGAAACCTTTAAAAAATATTTGGGTGAGCACTTGAAACATCAAAATATTCAAGGATATGGGACAAGAGCTGGATAAGCAGGGAGTAGGGAGCAGTAAGCAGGGAGTAAGCAGGGAGCAGAGTGAGAGCTGTAAGGGCTTTGGCTCTAAGGGCTTAGGCAGAAAGGGTGAGGCGGGGTAAGTTTAAATTCATTTTGTTGTCTCTTCAATTGCAAATCTTAAATTCAGTCCATGTGGATTCTGAGGAAAAGGGGGGGAAAATAGCTCATTGTTCCATTGGAGCAACTCTATCTGCTAGTGATATTGGCAAGGTATCTAGAGGGGATGGGTGTGAAGGCAGTGCAATGTTCCTCTTGCAGGAGGAACATTGAGGTGAGGGACGCCGTCAGTGTCCCTGCTGATTACACCTGTGGGAAGTGCACCCATCTGCAGCTCCTCCAAAACCGTGTTAGGGAACTGGAGCTGGAGTTGGATGAACTTAGGATCATCAGGGAGGCAGAGGTGCCCATAGACAGAAGCTTCATGGATATAGTTACTCCAGGAAAGGCAAATAGATGGGTGACAGTGAGAGGGGCTGGGAGGAAGCAGTCAGTACAGGGATCCCCTGTGGTCGTTCCCCTTAGCAACAAGTATTCCGCTTTGGATACAGTTGAGGGGGACGACATACCAGTGGTAAGCCGCAGTGAGTGGATCTCCAGCACTGAGTCCGTCCTTGCGGCTCAGGCGGGTAAGGGGGAGAGCGGGAGGGCAATAGTTATTGGGGACTCGTTAGTTAGAGGGATAGATATGAGGTTCTGTGGCAGCAAAAGAGACTCACGGATGGTATGTTGCTTCCCGGGTGCCAGGGTCTGTGACATCTCAGACCGTGTTTTCCGGATTCTAAAGGGGGAGGGGGAACAGTCACAAGTCGTGGTACACATTGGTACCAACGACATAGGTAAGAGAAGGGACGGGGATTTAAAACAGGAATTTAGGGAGCTGGGCTGGAAGCTGAGAGCCAAGACAAAACATGTGGTCATCTCTGGTACGTTACCGGTGCCACGTGATAGCGAGTTGAGGAACAGGGAGAGAGTGCAGTTAAACATGTGGTTGCAGGGATGGTGTAGGAGGGAGGGCTTCAGCTACGTGGATAATTGGAACACATTCTGGGGAAGGTGGGACCTGTACAAACAGGACAGGGTGCACCTGAACCAGAGGGGCACCAATATCCTGGGAGGGAACTTAGCTATGGCTCTTCAGGGGGGTTTAAATTAATTTGTCGGGGGGGTGGGAAAAGGAGTTGTAGTCCGGAAGTCAGTGTTGAGGGTAGTGAGGTATTGGGGAAGGTATCAAGGTCAAGAGTGGGTACCAGTCGACAGGAAGGTGGGTTGAAGTGTGTCTACTTCAATGCAAGGAGCATCCGGAACAAGGTAGATGAACTTGGGGCGTGGAATGGTACTTGGGACTACAATGTTGTGGCCATTACGGAGACATGGGTAGAACAAGGACAGGAATGGTTGTTGGACGTTGAGGGGTATAGATGTTTCAGTAAGTGTAGGGAAGCTGGTAAAAGAGGTGGAGGAGTAACATTGTTAATCAAGGATAGTTTAACGGCTGCGGAAAGGCACTTCGAGGGGGATCTGCACATTGAGGTAATATGGGCTGAAGTTAGAAATAGGAAAGGAGCGGTCACGTTGTTAGGAGTTTACTATAGGCCCCTAAATAGTAATAGAGATGTGGAGGAAGAAATTGCTAAGCAGATTATGGATAGGTGTGGGGGTCACAGGGTAGTTGTCATGGGGGACTTTAACTTTCCAAATATTGATTGGAACCTTTGTAGGTCAAATAGTTCGGATGGGGCAGTTTTTGTGCAGTGTGTGCAGGAGGGTTTCCTGACACAATATGTGGATAGGCCGACAAGAGGTGGGGCCACATTGGATTTGGTACTGGGAAATGGATCGGGCCAAGTGTTAGATTTGGTTGTGGGAGAGCACTTTGGAGATAGTGACCACAATTCTGTGTCTTTTGTTATTGCAATGGAGAGGGATAGGGCCGTACGGCAGGGCAAGGTTTATAATTGGGGGAGAGGTAATTATGATGCGATTAGGCATGAATTAGGGGGCATAAGATGGGAACAGAAACTGTCAGGGAAAGGCACTAATGAAAAGTGGAACCTTTTCAAGGAACAAATACTGTGTGGCGGCAGGGTGTGCAAGGAGCGGTGTGAGCAGTGGAAGGGGTATTATGGGGGTGTGATCGGCGGGGGTGGGGAGACTGGCACAGGGAGCAATCGGCAGGGTGAGGGTGGGGAGACCAGTACAAGAATTGATCGGGGGGGGGAGACTGGCACAGGGGTGGCGTACAGGTTGGGTTGCAGAGGGGGTCGTGATGAGTGACCTATTGAGAGGATCCTGATGCTCCAATACCGGTGACTCGTGTTGCCATGGGGCGGGGCGTACACTGCCGTTGGTGATGGGGAGTGGTGTTATATCCATGGGGGGGTGGCAAGTGGCAGGAGGTCGCCCAGTTCATTGGGCGATCGGGGCGTCTGCGCAATGATGCCCCAAGCAATCTGCAGCCGGCTTCACTGACAAGCTATGGCTCTGTACCCACCCCTCCTTTACTGGTGAGAATTGCACTTCTGTCCAAAAAAGTGACAAGAATGTCATAAGATTGCATTTTCAAACTCGCCCAAAATGGTCTGAAACTCTCCCATATCCTCGCTCAATTGGCATTTAGGATTTTTTGGTAAGATTGCACCATATGACTTTGAAATATTTATAATGCTCTTTCAGATATTTTACGAATGAAGTACATAATTGCAAAAACATCCACTGACTATGAAGTGCACTAGTCCCAGGACTGTCTTCATTCTAACACCCGGACTAGTTGTCCCAGAGCAGGAACTATGATGGTCTTTCTCTTTGATTGCCTATTCCTCCCTGCCTGCATCAATACAGTGCATCTCTTTCTCCAACCCCTTACTCGAGTCTCTGTGCAACCTCTCAATCATGTGCCATCTTTCCTTTACCCCACTTCCATTCTTTGTGCAAGCCTTTCCCTCTGATGTCAAACTAACACAACCCTGCCTCGTATTCCTGCATCCCCTCCAAACTGTACACTTCTTCATAGAATCCTACAGTGCACAAAGAGGCCATTCGGCCCATCGAGTCTGCACCAACCACAATCCCACCCAGGCCCTATCCACATATCCCTACATATTTACCCACTAACCTACGCATCCCGGGACACTAAGGGGCAATTTAGCATGGCCAATCAACCTAGCCCGCACATCTTTGGATTGTGGGAGGAAACCGGAGCATCCGGAGGAAACCCACGCAGACACAGGGAGAATGTGCAAACTCCACACAGACAGTGACCCAAGCCGGGATTCGAACCCAGGTCCCTGGAGCTGTGAAGCAGCAGTGCTAACCACTGTGCTACCGTGCCATGCCAATGAGTTCTGTTCTCATTCACTCCCTACTGGTCTGCATATTCCAGCGTCCCACCCTTGGTCTCTGCCTGCCATTATTTCACCCCCTCCCCTCTCCCAGTCTCTCTGCCTGACATCGTTTCTCTTTCCAACCTCACCTGAGCCCATTCTACTCTGTGTCACCTTACTCTTTCCCCTTCCCCCATCCCTAACTTTACCTATTTTATTCTGGGTCATCTTTACTCAAAGAACAAAGAAAGGTACAGCACAGGAACAGGCCCTTCGGCTCTCCAAGCCTGCCTAAACTAAAACCGTCTGCACTTATGGAGTCTGTATCTTTCCATTCCCATCCTATTCATGTATTCAGCTAGTTGCCCCACAAATGCTGCTATTGTACGTGCTCCCACCACCTCCCCTGGCAGTGTGTTCCAGACATTCAGCTCGCATTCTCCAGACTCCCTCATTCCCTACCCCAGTCGTAATACTGCTCTCTGTCTGGGCTTCAGCCCAGTCTGAACCCATAGTGAACACCCTCCTGAACAGTGGAGAGAATCAGTGAGGGGAGTAAGCCCACACCCCCACCAGTGTAGTGCCTCACTGGTATTGTTGAGAACCTGTGTACAAGATGTTGAGAGGTATAGATGGAGTGGATTCTCGGAGGCTTTTTCCCAGGGCTGAAATGGCTGCTACAAGAGGACACAGGTTTAAGGTGCTGGGGAGTAGGTACAGAGGAGATGTCAGGGGTAAGTTTTTCACTCAGAGGGTGGTGGGTGAGTGGAATCGGCTTACGTCAATGGTGGTGGAGGCAAACTCGATAGGGTCTTTTAAGAGACTTCTGGATGAGTACATGAACTTCATAGGATTGAGGGTTATAGGTAAGCCTATATATAAGCCTAGGTAGGTAGGAACATGACCGGCGCAACTTGTGGGCCGAAGGGCCTGTTTGTGCTGTATTTTTTCTATGTTCTAACCTGTAGAGGCTCCAAAAGTTGCACTCACATCAAAATCATGAGCAAAGTGAGGGCCGTCAGCAGCATACTACATATATCCAAACATGTGGCAAACTAGTCTCATTTCCCGGTGATACTGCACATAATTGGTCTATGTGATTCCAGCATTTTTAATCAGCATTCATGAGTGGGTAATAAATGCAAATGAGATTGCTGCCCTGGCTCAGCAGGATACCCAGTCTGCCATCTGCCTGCATTGAAAATAATGAGCAGAAAATTCCAAACTGTTTTCCTGGTGGCCGGGTTTCCGATATTTGGCCTTACTCAAAGTTTTCCAGTCATGCCTGACACAGAAGCCACTGCAGATTGGATGGGAAAATTCTGCTCACACATCCTGCATGAAGTGCTTTTTGAATTCTTATATATCCTATACTCAACACTTTTCATCTGACCTGCTGCTGATCAGTGTAGCTGTGATTGCCAATTTTCAATCGTAATGTAACACTGATAAAGTCAGTAAACAGTCTGACAAATGATTATATTCATTTCAGTCTCCGAACACAATGCCACTCCAAACCTATTCTTTTGATAAGGGATCAATTGCTCTGAATTACCAGCCAGGTCTCTCCTGTCTATTTCCACTAGGCCTTCATACAGCCCTTTAATTGGATTTTCTCCTGATGTGATCACACCGGACAGCCAATTCAGTAGCATTCTGTGTCCATGCTCCTTGTAACTTTTAGAACCTGTTGATAAGAGAAATGCAAGCATCTTTAAATATTGCGCACAGTCAACGTGGTCACATAATGATTAAAACTGCTGAATTATTTCAAACCACTACATGGCATAGTGGCACAGAGGTTAACACTGCTGCCTCACATTGCCAGGGACCCGGGTTCCAATCCGGCCTTGGGTGACTGTGTAGATTTTACATGTTCTCCCCGGGTCAGCTTATGTTTCTTCTGGGTGCTCCGGTTTCCTCCCACAGTCTAAAGTGGTGTAGGTTAGGTGGATTGGCCATGCTAAATTGCCCCATAGTGTCCAAAACGTGAGGGTTAGGTGGATTAGCCGTGCTAAATGTGCAGGGTTACGGGAATAGGACAGGGGTGGGCCTGGGTACGATGTTCTTTGGAGAGTCGGTACAGACTTGATGGGCTGAATGGCCTCCTTCTGCATTCTAGGGATTCTATGGATTATGGAATATTTGACAAATCGCTGATGCCTCACAGATGCAGTGACTTCGGAACTAATTTAGGGAAAGAGAGAAAGGAACTGCTCAAAGAGAGAATGATGTGGCTGGATGGCCAAAAGCAACAGTGATAATGAGAATCAAGCATGTTGGGAATTTTGGTCAGTGTTAAACACACATGCAGGTCAGAGAAGGCTGCAGCAAGTCATGACTTGCCCAGTGAGATGTGACCTCCTGTGTTGATCAAATAAGGATGGTTGTTTGGACTAGTGCCAGACTTCCTGGCGCCTATTTTTCCCATCCTATTCCATGTATGCTGAGGCTACATGATTAACATGAAGTTTGGTATTAACATTTGGGAGTTCTTTATGAGTAACTCCATTGGCTATAATCGAACATTGCAATCAGTTTCCGGTGGTATCATTGGTTGAGTGCCAGAGAACTTTCTGGGAAGTTTTCGGATAAAGGATGTGCCTTGAGTCTTTGTCCTCAGTGGAAACTTGAGAATCACCTTCGCAACGTGTGTCCTGAAGACATCTTCAGAGAAAGACAAAGAAACCACGAGGAAGATTCGAACCGGAGAGTAAGCTTGGCCAAGCGGGTAGTATTTGTTTTCAGTCAGAGGCTTAAAGTTAGAGTTAGAATTGTAGAATCATACAATGTAGAAGAGGCCATTCGGCCTGTCGAGTCTGCAACAACATGCGAGAAACACCTGACCTCCCACCTAATACCATTTACTACCAATTGGCACATAGCCTTGAATGTTGTGGTGTGTCAAGTGTTCATTCAGGTACGTTTTAAAGGATTGTGAGGCAACTTGCCTCTATCGCTCTTCAAGGAAAGCATTCCAGACCTTCACCACCCTCTGGGTAAAAAAGATTTTCCTCACATCCCCCTAAACCTTCTGCCCTCACCTTGAACCTATGTCCCCTTGTGACTGACCTTTCATCTGATGAAGGAGCAGCGCTCTGAAAGCTTGTGATTCCAAATAAACCTGTTGGACTTTAACCTGGTGTTGTGAGACTTCTTACTGTGCTTACCCCAGTCCAACGCCGGCATCTCCACCTCAATAGAGTCATAGTCATAGAGTCGTACAGCGCAGTAAAGGCCCTTCGGCCCATCAAGCCTGCACCAGCAATAACTGCCACTAAAGTTGCACTAATCCCATTTTCCAACATTTGTCCCATATAACTGAATGCTATGATGTTTCAAGTGCTCATCCAAATACATTTTAAAGGTTGTTAAGTTTCCGGCCTCCACTACCTTCCCAGACAGTGCATTCCAGATTCCCACCACCCTCTGAGTGAAAAAAGATTTTCTCAAATCCCCTCCGAATCTCCCGCCCCTTACCTAAAACTATGCTCCTCATGATTGACCTCTCAACCAAGGGGAACAGTTGCTTCCTATTCACCCTGTCCATATCCCTCATAATCTTATACACTTCAATCATGTCCCCCCTCAGCCTTCTCTGCTCTAAAGAGAAAAATCCAAGCCTATCTAGTCTCTCCTTATAGCTCAAATGCTCCATTCCATCCGGGTGAATCTCCTCTGTATCCCCTTGTGTCCTATTACTAAATCAGTAACCACTGGGGTACTCTGAACCACCTGACTCATACCTTTCCTAACTGTGTCCCACTCGCCTGCTCCAACTCATCAAGTTTCCCTGAATTCCATACATTTCAACCTTCTCAATGACTCTCCATTCTGGGATCTTGTCAAAAGCTTTGCAAAAATCCATATAAAGTACATCAACTGAACTTCCCTCTTCCACGCACTCAATCACATTTTCAAAATATCCAATCAAATTTGTAAGGCATGATCTCCCTCTGACAAAGCCATGCTGACTAATTAACCCATGCCTTTCCAAGTGGAGATTAATTTTCTCCAATAGTTTCTCTATCACTGACGTGAGACTCACTGGTCTGTAATTTCCAGGTTCACCTCCACCAGCCTTCTCGGAAAGTGAAACTACATTAACCATCCTCCAGTCCTCTGGTACTTACCCTGTTGTCAAAGAGGAATTAAAAATTTGTGTCAGAGCTCCTGCAATTTCCTGCCTCCAATAGCTCATCAGTTCCTACGTCAAATAGTGCAAGTTCCTCACAGTCCCTTTTCCTGAACTGTGTACCTAAGTTCTCCTTTTCCTGAGTGAAGATCAATGAGAAGTATTCAGCCGGATGTGGGAGGTCGTGGAGTCGCCTAACTTCCCAGAGGTGCATATCTGCGCTAGGCGTATTGAGCTGCGGCTCCTAAGGGACCGAGTTAGGGAACTGGAGCTGCAGCTCGAGGACATTCGTCTGGTCAGGGAAAACGAGGAGGTGATAGATAGGAGTTATAGGCAGGTGGTCACACCGGGGCCACAAGGATCAGGCGAGTGGGACACAGTTAGGAAAGGGATGAGTCAGGTGGTTCAGAGTACCCCAGTGGTTGTGCCCCTTAAGAATAAGTACTCTTGTTTGAGTACTGATGGGGGGACAGCCCACTTGGGGGAAGCAGCAGTGGTCGTGCCTCCTGTGCGGAGTCCAGCCCTGTCGCAAAAAAAGGAAAGGAAAGGAGTAGGAAGGCAGTGGTGATTGGGGACTCCACAGTGAGGGGGTCAGAGAGGCGTTTCTGTGGAAGAAGTCGAGAAATACGGATGGTGGTTTGCCTCCCTGGAGCCGGGATCAGGGATGTTTCTTTCAGGGTCCAAGAAATCCTTAAATGGGAGGGAGAGGAGCCAGCGGTCGTGGTACATACTGGTACTGCCGACGTAGGCAGGAAAGGGGAAGGGGTTATGAAAGAGAATATAGGGAGTTAGGTAGGGAGTTAAGTAAAAGGAATGCTAAGGTAGTAATCTCAGGATTGCTACCTGTGCCACGAGACAGTGAGGGAAGGAATGAAATAAGGTGGAGGATGAATGAGTGGTTGAGGGATTGGAGCAGGGGGCAGGGATTTAGGTTCCTGGATCATTGGGACCTCTTTAGGGGCAGGTGCGACCTGTACAAAAAGGACGGGTTTCACTTAAATCCCAGGGGGACCAATATTCTGGCGGGAAGGTTTGCTAAGGCTACTGGGGAGTGTTTAAACTAGAATGGTTGGGGGGTGGGAATCAAAATGTGGTGACAGGGAGAGAGGAGGTTAGAGTAAAAATAAGAGGGGCTGGTCGGCAGTGTGAGAGGGAGGATAGGCAGGTGAAGGAGGAGGGGAGCTCTCAGACCGATGGGTTGAGGTGTGTTTATTTTAACGCAAGGAGTATAGTGAAAAAAATGGATGAGCTTGGAGCGTGGATCGCTGCTTGGAAGTGTGATGTGGTGACCATTACAGAGACTTGGTCATCTCAGGGTCAGGACTGGGTACTTTCAAATGTTTCAGGGGGGACAGGAAAGGAGGCAAAAGAGGTGGGGGAGTGGCACTGTTGATCAGGGATAGTGTCACAGCTGTAGAAAAGATGGATGCCACGGAAGGATTGTCTACGGAATCTCTGTGGGCGGAGGTTAGGAACAGGAAGGGGTCGGTAACTTTACTGGGTGTTTTCTATAGGCCGCCCAATAGTAGCAGAGATGTGGAGGAGCAGATTGGGAAGCAGATTCTGGAGAGATGTGATAATAACAGAGTGGTCGTGATGGGAGATTTTAATTTCCCAAATATCGATTGGAATAGGGTAAGGGGTTTAGATGGAGAGGAGTTTGTTAGGTGTGTTCAGGAGAGCTTCCTGACACAGTATGTGGATAAGCCTACAAGAGGTGAGGCTATGCTTGATTTGATATCAGGGAATGAACCTGGGCAGGTGTCAGATCTATCAGTGGGAGAGCATTTTGGGGATAGTGATCATAACTCTATTTCCTTTACACTAGCATTGGAGAGAAATAGGATCAATCAAGCTAGGAAAGTGTTTATCTGGGTAAGGGCAACTATGATGCTATTAGGCAGGAAATTAGAGGCATAAATTGGAAGGAGGTTTTCTCAGGGAAATGTACGGAAGAAATGTGGCAAATTTTCAAGGAAAATTTGTCTGGAGCTCTGCATGGCAATGTTCCGTTGCGACAGGGGAGTATGGTAAGTTACAGAAACCGTGGTGCACGAAAGCTGTAACGGATTTAGTCAGGAAGAAAAGAAAAGCCTACAAAAGGTTCAGGGAGCTAGGTAATATTAGAAATCTAGAAGAGTATACGACTAGTAGGAAGGAACTAAAGAGGGAAATTAGAAGAGCCAGGAGGGGACATGAGAAGGCCTTGGCAGACAGGATAAAGGAAAACCCCAAGGCATTCTACAAGTATGTGAACAGCAAGAGGATAAGATGTGAAGGAGTAGGACCTATCAAATGTGATGGTGGGAAAGTCTGTATTGAACCGGTTAAAATAGCAGAGGTACTCAATGAATACTTTACTTCAGTATTCACAGTGGAAAAGGATCTTGGTAGTTGCAGTGCAGACTTGCAGTGGACTGAGAAGATTGAGCATGTGGGCATTAGGAAAGAGGATGTGTTGGAGCTGTTGAAAAGCATCAAGTTAGATAAATCGCCGGGACCGGATGGGATGTACCCCAGGTTACTGTGGGAGGCGAGGGAAGAGATTGCTGAACCTCTGGCGATGATCTTTGCATCGTCAATGGAGACGGGAGAGGTTCCGGAGGATTGGAGGATGGCGGATGTGGTTCCGTTATTCAAGAAAGGGAGAAGAGATAGCCCAGGAAATAACAGACCGGTGAGTCTAACCTCAGTGGTAGGCAAGTTGATGGAGAAGATCCTGAGAGGCAGGATTTATGAACATTTGGAAAGGAATAGTATGATCAGAAATAGCCAGCACGGCTTTGTCCAAGGCAGATCATGCCTTACGAGTCTGATTGAGTTTTTTGAAGATGTAACTGGACACTTAGACGGGGGAAGAGCGGTAGATGTGGTTTATATGGATTTCAGTAAGGCATTTGATAAGGTGCCCCATGCAAGGCTTATTGAGAAAGTGAAGGGGCATGGGATACAATGGGACGTTGCTTTGTGGATTCAGAACTGGCTTGCCCACAGAAGGCAAAGAGTGGTTGTAGATGGGTCATATTCTGCATGGAGGTCGGTCACCAGTGGGGTGCCCCAGGGATCTGTTCTGGGACCCTTGCTCTTTGTGATTTTTATAAATGACCTGGATGAGGAAGTGGAGGGATGGGTTGGCAAGTTTGCTGATGACACAAAGGTTGGTGGTGTTGTGGATAGTGTAGAGGGATGTCAGCAGTTGCAACGAGACATAGATAAGAGGCAAGACTGGGCGGAGAAGTGGCAGATGGACTTCAACCCAGATAAGTGTGTGGTGGTTCATTTTGGCAGGTCGAATAGGATGGAAGAATATAATATTAAGGGTAAGACGCTTGGCAGTGTGAAAGGACAGAGGGATCTTGGGGTCCGGGTTCATAGGACACTCAAAGCAGCGTTGCAGGTAGAGGCTGTGGTTAAGAAGGCGTATGGAATACTGGCCTTCATCAATAGAGGAATTGAGTTTAGAAATCGGGAGATAATGCTGCAGCTGTAAAGGACCCTGGTCAGACCCCACCTGGAGTACTGTGCCCAGTTCTGGTCGCCTCATTACAGAAAGGACGTGGAAGCCATAGAACGGGTGCAGAGGAGATTTACGAGGATGTTGCCGGGATTAAGTGATATGCCTTATGAGGATAGGTTGAGAGAGTTAGGTCTATTCTCCTTGGAGAGGCGAAGGATGAGAGGTGACCTGATAGAGGTGTATAAGATGTTGAGAGGTATTGATAGAGTGGATTCTCAGAGGCCTTTACCCAGGGCTGAAATGGTTGTCACGAGAGGCCACAGGTTTAGGGTGCTGGGGAGTAGGTATAGAGGAGATGTTAGGGGTAAGTTTTTCACTCAGAGGGTGGTGGGTGCGTGGAATCGGCTGCCGGTAATGGTAGTGGAAGCGGATTCGATTGAGTCTTTTAAGAGACATTTGGATAGGTTCATGGAGGTTAGTAAGATAGAGGGTTATAGATGAGCCTAGAAGGTAAGGAAACTGTTCGGCGCAACTTGTGGGCCGAAGGGCCTGTTTGTGCTGTAGCTTTTCTATGTTCTATAATACACTTCCAATGTCCATATGTTAACGTTATGACACTTTTGTAAATAGACCATAGTTGCATTTGAATGAGATCCAGTGCAGCTTATTTGTGATTGATAGTTCTCCTCCCCATCATCTTCAGAGGGATACTCCAGGCTGGGTCTATGTATCCCAGAATCACGCATATGCAGGGTAACAAAGGGATTTGCCAGGGCTCTTGCGAGCCATGTGCAAGAAGTCTCCCATGCACCCTGAACCTGTACTCTTCACACATTCATCTGTTCCAAAACCCTAGTGAGAACAGTGTGCTGGTCTACTCCTTTTGTTGTTCAATTGTGTCTGTTACTGAGGGAAGATGGTGGAAGAAAGAGGTGAATCACAACTGGATGGGGGTAGGGATGCTGGGTGACTGTGCACGTTCACTGAGATTTCATGCAAGCGGTAAACTAGTTTTACAACTCCTGCCACATTGTTTGCACACCCGCCCCACCATTAAACCCTCTGAGGGAAAAGCCCACCCATAATGTGGTTGATTCTTAACTGTCTTCTGAAATGGTCTAGCAACCATTTGGGCTGTAAGGAAAGGACAAAAAATGTTGGCCTTGCCAGTCATGCTCACAATGAATGAATGAATAAAAAAGGTTAAGCTTTGCGAGTCTCCTGTTGCCTTTGCCTCTGTTACTTTTTGTGAACATGCAGCCATCAGCCACTGGGAGAGTTATGGTCATCCCCCCCATCTCATGACAGTCTCATAATTGAAGTGTCCCTTCAGAAGAGTTGGTCACACTGTCAGTGACAGGGAGGAGCAAATTCTCATCATGCAAAATTGAGGAGGAGGAAAATCACACCCGGAAAAGTGTTACCATACCCAAGAAGCAGGGATTACTGTGGAAGGAGGAAAATCATCAGCACAAAAACAGAAAATGCTGGAAAATCTCATCAGGTCTGACAGCAAGGCCAACATTTTTTGTCCTTTCCTTATAGCCCAAATGGTTGCTAGGCCATTTCAGAGGACAGTTATGGGTGGGCTTTTCCCTCAGAGGGTTCAATGGCAGGGCGGGTGTGCAAACAATGTGGCAGGAGTTGGAAAAAACGAGTTTACTGCTTGCGTGAAGAGAGAATAGAGCCAACGTTTCAAGTCTGGATGACCCTTCGTCAGTAGGAGTAGGTCCTGCCCACTGATTTTAGAGTGAATCCTGCTAGGGCACACTGCGGTGCTCAGAGTGTGGGAGATTAATTCTGAAAATCACGCTAAAAAATCCAGCAGGCGTTACTCCAGTTTTCATGTGGATTGGGGACTTAGAATATTTTTGGGAGCATCCCAGCCAACATCTTTCATCACGATTGTGTTAATTCCTTCTTTAACCAGCGATACAATTACACCATCTTTTTTTTTTGTCTGTCCTGTCTAAATATTGAATATCCCCTGGATCAATTCCCATCCCTGGTCAACCTGCAGGCATGTTTCCGTGATCCTGACTACGTCATACCCTTTTACATCCACTTTATTGTGAATGCTCCACGTGTTAAGGCTTGACTTTTTAACTTTTAAGGCTTCTGCAGAAAATGCAGATGTATGGGATTGGGGGTGATCTAGGAAATTGGATCAGGAATTGGCTAGCGGATAGGAAACAGAGGGTGGTGGTTGATAGTAAATATTCATCATGGAGTGCGGTTACAAGTGGTGTACCTCAGGGATCTGTTTTGGGGCCACTGCTGTTTGTAATATTTATTAATGATCTGGATGAGGGTATAATTGGGTGGATTAGCAAATTTGCTGATGACACCAAAGTCGGTGGTGTGGTAGACAGTGAGGAAGGGTGTCGTAGTTTGCAGGAAGACTTAGACAGGTTGCAAAGTTGGGCCGAGAGGTGGCGGATGGAGTTTAATGCGGAGAAGTGTGAGGTAATTCACTTTGGTAGGAATAACAGATGTGTTGAGTATAGGGCTAACGGGAGGACTTTGAATAGTGTGGAGGAGCAGAGGGATCTAGGTGTATGTGTGCATAGATCCCTGAAAGTTGGGAATCAAGTAGATAAGGTTGTTAAGAAGGCATATGGTGTCTTGGCGTTTATTGGTAGGGGGATTGAATTTAGGAGTCGTAGCGTTATGTTGCAACTGTACACAACTCTGGTGCGGCCGCACTTGGAGTACTGTGTGCAGTTCTGGTCCCCACATTACAGGAAGGATGTGGAGGCTTTGGAGAGGGTGCAGAGGAGGTTTACCAGGATGTTGCCTGGTATGGAGGGGAGATCCTATGAGGAGAGGCTGAGGGATTTGGGATTGTTTTCGCTGGAAAGGCGGCGGCTAAGAGGGGATCTTATTGAAACATATAAGATGATTAGAGGTTTAGATAGGGTGGATAGTGATAGCCTTTTTCCTCTGATGGAGAAATCCAGCACGAGGGGGCATGGCTTTAAATTGAGGGGGGGTAGTTATAGAACCGATGTCAGGGGTAGGTTCTTTACCCAGAGGGTGGTGAGGGATTGGAATGCCCTGCCAGCATCAGTAGTAAATGCGCCTAGTTTGGGGGCGTTTAAGAGATCCGTAGATAGGTTCATGGACGAAAAGAAATTGGTTTAGGTTGGAGGGTCACAGTTTTTTTTTAACTGGTCGGTGCAACATCGTGGGCCGAAGGGCCTGTTCTGCGCTGTAATGTTCTATGTTCTATGTTCTATTACTTGTCCTGTTCCCAGTATTTTTCACTGCAGCTCTGTTTGATTCTGGCCCTTGATTCTTCTGCCTATCACTTTTTTATTCCCCTTAATATCTGTTGTTGTTGTTCTTGATTCCTTCTCCTCGGACTCCTTGCAAAGGTTCCCATCCCATGCCATTTTAGTTTAAACCCTCCCCAACCACTCGAGCAAATACTCCCCCAAGGACATCAGTCCTAGTCCTGGCCAGGTGTAACCCATCCAGTTTGTCCTGGTCCCACCTCCCCCAGAACCAGTCCCAATGCCCCAGGAATTTGAAACCCTACCCCTCACATCGTCTCTTCAGCCACGTATTCATCCGATATATTGGTGGCACAGTGGACTGCTGCCTCACAGCGCCTGGAACCCAGGTTCAGTTCCACCCTTGGGTGACTGTGTGTGGAGTTTGCACATTCTCCCCGTGTGGGTTTCCTCCAGGTGCTCTGGTTTCCTCCCACAGTCCCAAGATGTTTAGGTCAGGTGGATTAGCCTTGGCAAATGTGTGGGGTTACAGGCATAGGGCAGAAAGAAGGGTCTGGGTGAGATGCTCTTTCAGAGAACTGGTGCAGTCTTGATGGGCTGAATGGACTCTTTCTGCACTGTTGGGATTCTATGATTTTATATCCTGTTATTTCTGCTCTGACTTGCCATGGCATTGGTCGTAATCCTGAGGTCACTATGTTTGAGATCCTACTTTTCAACATACTTCATAACTCCCTATATTCTGCTTTTGGACCTCATCCTTTTTTTTTAAACCTATGTTGTTTTTACCAATGTGTACCACAACCATTTGGGGTGGCATGGTGGCACAGTGATTAGCACTGCTGCCTCACAGCACCAGAGACCCGGGTTCAATTCCGGCCTCAGATCACTGTCTGTGTGGAGTTTGCACGTTCTCCCCTTGTCTGCGTGGGTTTCCTCTGGGTGCTCCGGTTTCCTCCCACGGTCCAAAGATGTGCGGGTGAGGTTGATTGGCCATGCTAAATTGACCCTAGTGTCAGGGGGATTAGCAGGGTAAATGTATCAGAATAGGGTCAGAGTGGGATTGTGGTTGGTGTAGACTAAATGGGCCGAATGGCCTCTTTCTGCACTGTAAGGATTCTATGATTCAATAGCTGTATCACTCCCCCTTCAGAATGTACCTGCAACTGCTCTGAGACAACCTTAACTCGAGACTAGGGAGACAACATACCATTCTGGAATCTCGTTTGCAGCCACCAAATTCTGTAACCCTTACAATTGAATCTCCTTTAACTATTGCATTCCCACATTCTTTACTCCTCCCCTATGCAACAGAGCCAACTGTGGTGCAACAAATGAGGCTATTGCTGCTCTCCCTGAGAGGCCATTCCCCTCCCAACAGTATCCAAAATGGTATGTCTGTTTTACATGGGAACGGCCATAGGAGAGCCAGCACTGCCTGCTTAGTCCTCTTGCTCTGTCTGGCAGTTATCCATTCCCTTCCTACCTGTGGAGTCTGTGGCGTGATGACCTCTCAATGCGTGCTATCCACCATACTCTGCATCTCAAGAAAGCTCCACACCATCCCCAGCTGCCATTCCAGTTCCAAAACCTGGACTTCCCGGGGCTGCAGCTGGAGACACTTCCTGCACACATGCTGGCCCGACACAGGAAAAGTTCCTCACGTCCCACATAGAACGGGAGGCGCATACCACGGTTTTGAGCTTTCCAGCCATGGCTTAAGCCTTTAAAGTGAAACCTTTTGGAAGCTGGATAACAACTAATGTAAATTACCCTCAAGCCTTTCTTCCCTGATCCTCAGAATACTTCAAAATACAAACTATAAAGCACAAAAAGACCTTACAAATTATCTGTGATGGAAGTAGCAAATACTTACCCAATCTTACCCACTACACACCAATCAGCTCTCTCCCTTTTAGCCTCTACTCTTGCAGTAGGGCGGGACCACTCTCTGAAGATTAAAAAGTTAGAAAGTCAAAAAAGGCAAAAATCACCTCTTCTCCGCTACACTGAATTCCCACAGTGCTCCAAATTCTCAGATAACCACACTCACTCTGGCTGTGTCTCACCCCGTTGCTCATACACAAAACTTACTGAAGGTCTGGGTATCTAACAGGTTCAATGTTCTTGCAGCCTGTGTGGATGGGAGCAGGGACTGAAGGAAGGATGAGCAAACTGAGCACAGCACTGTGGTGCAGGGGTCCATTCATGTGGGGGACTAAAAAGGAACATAACCATAGTAGGGACAGTATCGTTAGGGGAATAGATACTGTTCAGTGTGGTTGAAAACTTGAGTCCTGAAGTCTGACCTGGGTTGAGGACATCTCCTCAGGACTAGAGAAGAACTTGAAATGGGAGGGGTAGGTTGCAGCTGTTTTGATCCATGTGGGTTCCATTTACATTGGTAGGACTAGAAAGAGGTTCTGCTGAGGGAGTGTGAGTATTATGGAATAAATTAAAAAGCAGAACCACAAAGGCTATAATCTCTGAGCCATGAGCAAATTAATAGAACATAGAACATAGAACATTACAGCGCAGAACAGGCCCTTCGGCCCACGATGTTGCACCGACCAGTTAAAAAAAAAAACTGTGACCCTCCAACCTAAACCAATTTCTTTTCGTCCATGAACCTATCTACGGATCTCTTAAACGCCCCCAAACTAGGCGCATTTACTACTGATGCTGGCAGGGCATTCCAATCCCTCACCACCCTCTGGGTAAAGAACCTACCCCTGACATCGGTTCTATAACTACCCCCCCTCAATTTAAAGCCATGCCCCCTCGTGCTGGATTTCTCCATCAGAGGAAAAAGGCTATCACTATCCACCCTATCTAAACCTCTAATCATCTTATATGTTTCAATAAGATCCCCTCTTAGCCGCCGCCTTTCCAGCGAAAACAATCCCAAATCCCTCAGCCTCTCCTCATAGGATCTCCCCTCCATACCAGGCAACATCCTGGTAAACCTCCTCTGCACCCTCTCCAAAGCCTCCACATCCTTCCTGTAATGTGGGGACCAGAACTGCACACAGTACTCCAAGTGCGGCCGCACCAGAGTTGTGTACAGTTGCAACATAACGCTACGACTCCTAAATTCAATCCCCCTACCAATAAACGCCAAGACACCATATGCCTTCTTAACAACCTTATCTACTTGATTCCCAACTTTCAGGGATCTATGCACACATACACCTAGATCCCTCTGCTCCTCCACACTATTCAAAGTCCTCCCGTTAGCCCTATACTCAACACATCTGTTATTCCTACCAAAGTGAATTACCTCACACTTCTCCGCATTAAACTCCATCCGCCACCTCTCGGCCCAACTTTGCAACCTGTCTAAGTCTTCCTGCAAACTACGACACCCTTCCTCACTGTCTACCACACCACCGACTTTGGTGTCATCAGCAAATTTGCTAATCCACCCAACTATACCCTCATCCAGATCATTAATAAATATTACAAACAGCAGTGGCCCCAAAACAGATCCCTGAGGTACACCACTTGTAACCGCACTCCATGATGAATATTTACTATCAACCACCACCCTCTGTTTCCTATCCGCTAGCCAATTCCTGATCCAATTTCCTAGATCACCCCCAATCCCATACATCTGCATTTTCTGCAGAAGCCTACCATGGTGAACCTTATCAAACGCCTTACTAAAATCCATATATACCACGTCCACTGCCTTGCCCCCATCCACCTCCTTGGTCACTTTCTCAAAAAACTCAATAAGGTTAGTAAGGCACGACCTACCTGCCACAAAACCATGCTGACTATCACCTATCAATTCATTACTCTCCAAATAACTATAAATCCTATCCCTTATAATTTTTTCCAACATCTTGCCGACAACAGAAGTGAGACTCACCGGTCTATAATTCCCGGGGAAGTCTCTGTTCCCCTTCTTAAACAATGGGACAACATTCGCTAACCTCCAATCTTCTGGTACTATACCAGAGGCCAACGACGACCTGAAGATCAGAGCCAGAGGCTCTGCAATCACTTCTCTTGCCTCCCAGAGAATCCTTGGATAAATCCCATCCGGACCAGGGGATTTATCTATTTTCAGACCCTCCAGAATATCCTGCACATCCTCCTTATCAACTGTAATACTGTCTATTCTACTCCCTTGCAACCCAGTGTCCTCCTCAGCTATATTCATGTCCCCTTGCGTGAACACCGAAGAGAAATATTGGTTCAATGCTTCACCAATCTCCTCCGGTTCCACACATAACTTCCCTCTGCCATCTATAACTGGCCCTAAACTTGCCCTAACCAACCTTCTGTTCTTGACATACCTATAGAACGCCTTAGGATTCTCTTTAACCCTATCCGCCAAAGTCTTCTCATGTCCCCTTTTAGCCCTTCTAAGCTCGCTCTTCAACTCCCTCTTAGCCAATCTAAAGCTTTCTAGTGCACTACCCGAGTGCTCACGTCTCATCCGAACATAAGCCTCCTTTTTCTTTTTAACCAACAAAGAAACTTTTTTGGTGCACCACGGTTCCCTAGCCCTACCAATTCCTCCTTGCCTGACAGGGACATACCTATCACAGACTCGCAGTAGCTGCTCCTTGAAAAAACTCCACATGTCGGACGTTCCCAGTCCCTGTAATCTCCTAGTCCAACCTATGTTTCCTAATTCTCTCCTAATAGCCTCATAATTACCCTTCCCCCAGCTAAAACCACTGGCCCGAGGTTCATGCCTATCCCTTTCCATCACTAAGGTGAACGTAACCGAATTGTGGTCACTATCACCAAAATGCACACCAACTTCCAAGTCTAGCACCTGGTCTGGCTCATTTCCCAGCACCAGATCCAATATAGCCTCACCTCTAGTTGGCCTGTCTACATACTGAGTCAAAAAACCTTCCTGCACGCTTTGAACAAAAACTGACCCCTCTAACGAGCTAGAGCTATAACAATTCCAGTCAATATTAGTCAAGTTAAAATCCCCCATAACAATTGCCCTATTACTTTCACTCCTAAGCAGGATTGACTCCGCAATCCTTTCCTCAACCTCTCTAGAACTTTTAGGAGGTCTATAAAAGACTCCCAACAGGGTGACCTCTCCTCTCCTATTTCTAATCTCCGCCCATACTACCTCAACAGATAAGTCCTCATCAAACCTCCTCTCTGACACTGTGATACAATCTCTGACCAATAATGCTACCCCTCCCCCTCTTCTACCTCCTTCCCTACTTCGACTAAAACATTTGAACCCCGGGACCTGCAGCATCCATTCCTGCCCCTGCTCTATCCATGTCTCTGAAATAGCCACAACATCGAAGTCCCAGGTACTGATCCACGCTGCAAGTTCACCCACTTTATTGCGAATACTCCTGGCATTGAAGTATACACATTTCAAACCCTGCTCCACCCCACCTCTGCAATGCCGTGCATTGCAGTCCCCATCCATGCATCCCTCACTTTCAGCCCCACTACTCAGGATCCCTCCCCCCCCCCGAATCAGTTTAAACCTCCCTGCATGGCCTTAGCAAATTTACCCCCCAGGATATTGGTCCCCTTCTGATTAAGGTGTAGACCATCCTTCTCATAGAGGTCACACCTTCCCCAGTACGAGCCCCAATTGCTTAAGTACCTGAACCCCTCCCTCCTGCACCATCCCCTCAGCCATGAATTCAAACCTTCCCTCTCCCTATTCCTCTCTAAACTATCCCGTGGTACAGGCAAGAGTCCAGAGATAACCACTCTGTCAGTCTTGGCCTTTAGTTTCCACCCCAACTCCATAAATCCCTGCCTAATATCCCCTTCCCCTATCCTCCCTATGTCGTGTGTCCCCACATGTACAATAACTTGTGGTTTATCTCCCTCCCCCCTAAGAGTCCTGAATACCCTGTCAGACACATCCCGGACCCCAGCCCCTGGTAGGCAACACACCAACCCTGAGTCCCTACCTTTAGTTCCGACCCTCCTATCTGTCCCCTTAATTGTGGAGTCCCCAATCACAAGGCCCAGTCTTTTACAGCCCCTAACCACCTGAGCTTTCTCACTCGGCTCACCCCCAGAGATCTGCTCTCTATGCTCAGTTGATTCCTCCTCAACTGTAGCCTCCAGCACCGAAAACCTATTATGGAGGGGAACCGCCCCAGGGGATTGTCTTCCCGATTGCTTCTTACCCCTCCTCCTGGCATTGACCCAAGCCTCATTTCTAGGAGTTACTATTTCTCTATAACTCCTATCAACTTCCACCTCCGCCTCCCGAATTATGCGGAGTTCCTCTACCTCCCCCTCCAGCTCCTTTACACGCTCCTCCAGAAGCTGCAATCTAATGCACTTCTTACAACTAAAATCTCCTGAAACACTACTGGATTTCCTCACCACATACATCCCACAGGAGATGCAGCATACTGCCTGAACTGCCATCCCTGAAGCCATTACCAGCAAGAAAAAAAGAAAACAAAAAACTTCCCCACACTTCCCCAACTGTCACTCTCCACTGCAGCCCGAGCAACACTCCCTCACTGAGACACCAACTGTCACACTCTACTCCAGCCCGAGCAGCACTCCCACAGTGAGACACCAACTGTCACACTCTACTGCAGCCCGAGCACCACTCCCACACTGAGACACCAACTGTCACACTCTACTGCAGCCCGAGCAGCACTCCCTCACTGAGACACCAACTGTCACACTCTACTGCAGCCCGAGCAGCACAGCACAAATTGGCGCCAGGTAAATAAGATCAGAGTTGAATGCATGACTCAAAGGTTGGTGTTGGACAAATGGATTTCAACTCATGGATTTCTATTGTGTTGGGAGCATTGTACAGGCGAATTTTATAACGAGGGCTGTAGAGACAGCTTTAAACTAAATAGTCAGGGTGGGGAGCAGGATTCACACGAGGGGAGACTTGGAAATTTAAAGAGAAAGAGCAAGGCAATAATGTAGGTTAGTGAGTGCACCAGGAAGAATGAGTGTGTTCAAACATAAGAGTGTATCAGGGTCAGTGTAGGGGAAAGTCGTAAACAAACAGAATTAAAGGCTCTTTAGCTGCATGCATGCCACATTCTTAACAATATAGATGAATTGATAGCACAAATGACTATGATATGGCAGTCATTACAGGGATGTGGTTGCAAAGTGATCATGGCTGGGACACAAACAGTATTTCATACTTTGGAAGGACAGGATAAAAGGAAATCGAGACGCTGTTGATAAAGGATGCGATCAGTACAATGGTGACAAATGATCTTGGATGAGTCAAATTGGTAGAGGTAATCTGGAGCATAAGTTGAGTATATCTGGGACAGATTCTCAGAACTATAAATGTTATGAAACTAACCAAGGAACAAGCTTAATTTAGAGCTGGAAATGTGTAATGAGACAAGATTAATTAATGACATTACAATAAAGGATCTTTTTGGGAATGATGAACAAGATGGAATTTTACAAAGCATTTGAGAGTGTAAAATTGGCTACAGTAGGTTTGGAAAATAAATTAAAAGATGAAGAGCAGTGACGGACACTTAAGGAGATTTTTATAACTCAGAACAAAGATATATTCCATGGAGAAACAGAGATTCTACGAGAGTAGCCACCATGGATGGCTCTGCTGTTCAGAGGGGCAGGAGGAGAATGGGTAGCAGGGCTAAAGTGAGAGGGGATTTGATAGTTAGGGCACAGACAGATGCTTCTATGGCTGCAAACATGAATCAAGGATGGTATGTTTGGTGCCAGGGTCCAGGATGTATTGGAGCGGGGGCAAAGCATTCTGGGGAGGGAAGGTGAACAGTCAGTGGCCTTGGTACACATTGGTACCAACGACAAAAGGGATGAGGACCTGCAAGCTGAGTATAGGAAGTTAGGAGATAAATTAAAACGCAGGACTTCAAATGTGGCAATCTCAGGATTACTCCCAGTCCCACGCGCAAGAGAGAGCAGGAACAAGAGGATAAACCAAATGAACATATAGCTGGAGAGATGGTTTAGCCACGAGGTATTCAGATTCTTGAGGCAGTGGGACCAGTTCTGGGGATGGTGAAACTTGTACAAACCAGACAAGCTGCACCCAGGCAGAGCTGGGACTAATATCCTTGAAGGGTTTCTGCTAATTCTATTGGGGAGTACTTAAACTCGTGTGACAGGGAATGGGATCCCAGGAGTAGAATCAGATAGGTCAGATTCAGATCAGGAAATCGAGGTAGAACATTAGCTAGCAATGTAAAAGATGCAGTGATGGACTTGGAAGACTTTAAAAAGTGAAATTGACGGGGGGTTGAACTGTTTATGCTTCAATGCAAGGAATATTATAAACAGTGTAGATGAGTTAAGGGCACAGGTAGTCACATGGCAATAGGATGTCATTGCTATAACAGAAACAGGACTAAAGGAAGGGAAAAATTGGCAGTTCAATATTATAAAGTCTTCAGACACAATAGAGTGGCAGATAAAAAGGAAGGGGAGTAGCACTAATGGTGAGTCAATTCCAGTTGTGAGGATAGATGATATACTAAATGGGTCAACAAACAAGGTTTTATGGGTTGAGCTTAGAAATAAAAAGGATGGTCGCACAACTGGGAGTACACTACAGACCCCCAAATAGAGAAAAGAACAAATATGGAGGCAAATTTCTGCCTGTAAGAACAAGAGGACAATAATGGGAGGAGATTTCAACTATCCCAATATCAATTGAGATTCAAAGAATTTAAGAGACACTGAGGGAGAAAAATTAATGCATTGTGTCCAGGAAAACCTTTTCAACTAATTAGTGACAAATCCAACAAGGAGATGCAATTCTAGACCTAGTCTTGGAGAACGAAGTGCAAATGGGTGAAGTGACAGTTGGTGGTCATATCGAGGATAGTGATCCCAATTCAGTTAGATGTAGCATTACCATAGAAAAGGATGTACATAAAGCAGGAGCAAACGTTTTGAACTAGGGGAAGGCAAATTTTGCAGGAATAAGAAGGGACTTGGCTGAAGTGGACTGGACAGCACTGCTAAAGGATACAACAGTGGAAAACCAGTGGGAAGCACTAAAAAGCGAGATCCTAAATGTATAAAGTAGACAAAAATAAGAGTGGTACTGCCAAATCTAGACTCTCCTGGCTGTATAGAGGAATAAGGGGAAGATCAAACAGAAAAAGAAAGTGTACGACAGGCACAAAGAGCTACTCATTGCAGACAGCCTAGATGAATATAGGAAGTGCAGGGACAAAGTATAAAAGGAAATCAATCAAAGATAGGGCATGAAAAAGATTAGCAAGTTAAAGAAAATGTAAAGATGTTTTACCAATATATTAATGGTAAAAGGTTAGTTAAGGAACAAGTAGGACCTATCAGAGATGAAGAAGGGAACTTGTGTGTGGATGTAGAGGCTGTGGGAAGGGTTTAAAATGAATATTTTGTCTTGTGTTTACAAAGGAAACGGATTATGCAGATATCATAGTCCAGGAGGAACAGTGTGAGATTTAAATGGGATAGTCATAGAGAGGAAGTACTTATAGGGTTGGAATCCTTGAAAGTTGATAAGTTGCCAGGGCCGGCTGGATTGTTTCTGAGGCTGCTGAAGGTGGTCAGGGAAGAGAGATAGCAGATGCTCTGAGGATGGTTTTCCAATCCTCACTAGATACAGGGGAGGTACCGGAGGACTGGAGAAATGCAAATATAGTTGCATTGTTCAAAAAGGAATTGTAGGAAATGCCAAACAATTATAGGCCAGTTAGTCTTACATCAGTGGTGGGCAGATTAGTAGAATCAATCCTAAGAGATAGGATTAACTGTCACGTAGAAAGGCATGGACTAGTCGGGGATGGTTAGCATGGATTTGTTAAAGGAGGATCCTGTCTCACAAATTTGATTGAATTCTTTGAGGAAGTGATGAGAAGGACTGATGAAGGTGGTGCAGTGACCATGCTGCCTGACTTAACTAAAACCCCCTACGCTTCCGGGGACCATATCCCTCTATTCCCATCGCATTCATGTACTTGTCAAGACGCCCCTTAAAAGTGACTACTGTATCCGCTTCCACTACCTTCCCCGGCAACGGGTTCCAGGCACCCACCACTCTCTGGGTAAAAAATCTGCCTCGGACATCTCTTTTAAAACTTGCCCCTCGCACCTTAAACCTATGCCCCCTAGTAATTGACTCTTGCACCCAGGGGAAAAGCTTCTGACTATCCACTCTGTCCATGCCTCTCATAATCTTGTAGACTTCTATCAGGTCTCCCCTCAACCTCCGTCGCTGCAGTGAGAACAAACCAAGTTTCTCCAACCTCTTCTCATAGCTAATGCCCTCCATACCAGGCAACATCCTGGTAAATCTTTTCTGTACCCTCTCCAAAGCCTCCACATCCTTCTGGTAGTGTGGTGACCAGAATTGAACACTATATTCCCAAGCGTGGCCTAACTAAGGTTCTATAAAGCGTCAACATGACTTGCCAATTTTTAAACTCGATACCCCAGCCGATGAAGGCAAGCATGCCGTATGCCTTCTTGACTACCTTCTCCACCTGCATTGCCACTTCCAGTGACCTGTGTACCTGTACACCCAGATCCCTTTGCCTATCAATACTCCTAAGTAAATAAATACTCCTATCAATACTCCTAACTATAAGTAAAAGGCCATGAGATACGGGGGAATGTGGCAAACTGGATAAGAAGTTGGCTTTGTAACAGGAGACAAAGTGTAATGGTCGGTGGATGTCCTTGCCAATGGAAAGTTGTTTCAAGTTGCAAGTGTGTTCCAGAGGGCTTAGTATTGGGACCCTCACTGTTTGTGTTATATATTAACGATTTGGATGTGAACATGGGGGACACAGCTGGGAAATTTGCAGATGGCACAAAGATTGGCTGAGCTGTGGATAGTGTCGAGGATAGCTACAATCTCCAAAATGATATAGATGGGTTGATGGAGCGGGCGGTAAAGTGCAGATGGATTTTAATACAGAGAAATGTAAGGTCATGCATTTAGGTAGGTCAAACACTTGTAGGGAGTATACAATAAATGGGAATATACTAAGAGGGGCAGATGAAGTGAAAGATCTTGGCATATAAGTACACAGGTCCATAATGGCAGCAAAGAACAAAGAACAATACAGCACAGGAACAGGCTCTTCGGCCCACCAAGCCTGCACCAAAACGCGGTTTCTATCCCTCTGTTTGCCCTTCATGTGTCGATCAAGGTACATCTTGAATGTAGTTAATGTGCCTGCTTCCACCACCTCCACTGGCAGTGCGCTCCAGGCATCCACTACCCACTGTCTGAGAAATTTTCCCCGCACGTCTCCCGTAAACTAACCACCTCTCGCCTTAAACCTGTGCCCTCTTGTAGTCTATCCTTTCACCCTGGGAATAAACCTCTGACTATTCACCCTATCAATGCCTCTCATAATTTTGTAGACTTCAATCATTTCACCACTCAGCCCCGTCTTTCCAGTGAAAACAATTCGAGTTTCTCCAATCTCTCCTCATACCTAAAACCCTCCAGACCAGGTAACATCCTGGTAAACCTTCTTTGCACCCTCTCCAAAGCATCCATGTCCTTCTGGTAATGTGGCGACCAGAACTGCCCACAATATTCCAAATCTGACTTAACTAAAGTTTCATACAGCTGTAAGATAACTTGCCAACTTTTATACTCAGTGCTCCAGTTGATGAAGGCAAGCATGCTGTATGCCTTCTTGACCACCTTATCCACCCGTGTTGCCACTTACAGGGATCCGTGGACCTCTATGTCCAGATCCCTTTGTACAAAGAGTTCTGCCATTTACTGTATAATTCGCACCTGAATTTAATCTTCCAAAATGCATCACCTCACATTTGTTTGGATTAAACTCTATCTGCTACTTCTCATCCGCGAATTTACTAATCAGACCACTTACATTTTCTTCCAAATCATTAATATATATTATAAACAACAAAGGTCCCAGCACTGATCCTTGTGGAATACCAGTAGTTACTGATCTCCATTCCGAAAAGCACCATTCTATCGCTACTCTCTGTCTTATATGACCAAGCCAGTTCTGTATCCATTTAGCCAGCACACTCTAGATCCCATGAGACTTTACCTTTTGTATCAGCCTGCCATGAGGGACCTTGTCAAATGCCATACTAAAGTCCATGTAGACAACATCCATCGCCTTTCCCTCATCAATCGTTCTTGTCACCACCTCAAAAAATGCAATCAAGTTGGTGAGACGTGACCTTCCCCACACAAAACCATGCCTATCACTAATAAATCCATTCACTTCCAAATGCAAATAAACCTTGTCTCTCAGAATATTCTCCAACAGCTTCCCCAGCACTGACGTCAGGCTTACTGGCCTGCAATTATCTGGATTATCTCTGTTTCCCTTCTTAAACTAAGGAATGACTTTGGCCGTTCTCCACTCCAGCAGTTCAAGTTGACAAGGTTGTATGTAAAAAAGGCATATGGAATGCTCTCCTTCACTAGCAGAGGTATGGAATATAAATGTAAGAATATCATGTTGGAATTGTATAAAACACTGGTGAGGCCACAACTGGAGTATCGTGTGCAGTTCTGGTTACCACATTACAGGAAGGATGTAATTGCTTTGGAGAGAATGCAGAGGAAGTTTACAAGAATGTTACCAGGGCTAGAAAAGTGTAGCTACAAGGAGCAGTTGGACAGGTTGGGTTTCCTTGGAACAAAGAAGGCTGAGAATTATAGAATCAGTGCAGAAGAGGCCCTTCGACCCATCGAGACTGCACCGACATGCGAGGAACACCTGACCTCCCACCTAATCCTATTAACCAGTACTTTAGCCCATATCCTTGAATGGTATGACCAAGTGCTCATCCAGGTATTTTTTAAAGGATATGATGTAACGCGCCTCTATCATCCTCCCAAGCAGCGCATTCCAGACTGTCACCACTCTTTGAGTAAAAGGTTTTTCTTCACTTCTTCCCTAAACCTCCTGCTCCTCACCTTCAATCTATGTCCCCTCGTGACTCAGAAGTGACTTGACTGAGGTGTACAAAATTATGAGGGGAAGAGATAGAGTGGACAGAATAAAATTGCTTCCCTTGGCGGAGAATTCTAGAACCTTAGGTGCTGTAAGCTATAGGGCTTTGGGCCGGATGCAGGAAGCTGGGAATGGAAAGGACACCTGGGTGTTCTTGGACAAGATAGGCTGTAACGTTTCTATGATCCTATGGGTCTATGAGAAGGATACACTACGAAGTTAAGAATGGGATCAAATTGAAATAAAAGGTGTATAATGCAGCAAAAATTAGTGGTAGGCCAGATGATTGGGAAAAGTTTAGAAATAAGGATGACTTAAACAAATAAAGAGGGAGAAGCAATATAAGAGAAACAATATAAGAGAAAAATAGCAAGAAATATACATTAAAACTTCTGCAAGTTTACCAGAAGGGAAAGGGTAACTAAAGTGAATATTGGTCTCTTAGAAGGTGAGATTGGGAATTAATGGAAAACAAGAAAATGGCAGAGACTTTGAATAAATATTTTGTATCTGTCTTCACTGCAGAAGACAAAAACGTATCCCAAGAATAGTAGAAAATCAAGGGGAAAAGGGAGGAAGGAATGTAAAATAATCCTGATCACTAGAGAAAAATTACATGGAAAACTAATGAGCTATAGAATCCATTCTTAAAAACACTGTAGCAGGACAGTTAGTAAATTTCAATACAAACAGGCTGAGGGAACATGGTTTTATGTGAGAGAAATTGTGTTTGACAAGTTTATCAGAGTCATTTTAGGATATAACAAGCAGGGTTGATAAAGATCGGTAAATTTAAATTTATAAAAGGCATTTGATCCTTTACTATAAGAACCAAACTAAAAATAACATCAAACTAGAGAAAGCCAAGTGGAATATAGAAAGAGGAGGGGTGAAATCAAAAAGGAAACTAGGAAAGCAAAAGGAGGGCCTGAAAGAATAAAAGCAAATTACTGCAGATGCTGGAATCTGAAACAAAAACAGAAAATGCTGGAAAATCTCACCAGGTCTGATATCATCTGTGGAGAATAGAGCTAATGTTTCAAGTCAGAAGGAGCTCTGACAACGATTCACCCTGACTTGAAACATTGGCTCAATTCTCTCTCCACAGATGATGTCAGACCTGCTGAGATTTCCCAGCATTTTCTGTTTTGTTGGGCATGAAAGAATATTGGCTAGCAAAACTGAGGAGAACCCAAAGATGTTTTATCAATACATTCACAATAAAAGGATAACTAAGGAAAGAGTAGGGCCCAGAAAAGACCAAAAAGGTAACCTGTGTGTGGTGGTGGAGGGGTTTGCTGACAACACAAAAGTTGTCTACATGGGAGATAGCGTGGAGACGGCACAGCGATATCAATGAACTGGTCATGTGGGCAGAAGAGTGGCAAATGGAATTCAACCCACAGAAGTGTGAGGTGATGCATTTGGGGAGGTCGAACAAGGCAAAGGATTACACAATTAATGGGAGGATATTAAGAGGTGTAGAGGAAGTGAGAGACCTTGGAGTGAATGTTCATAGATCCCTGAAGGTGGCAGGACAGATTGGTAAATTGGTTAAAAAGTCATATAGAATCCTTTCATTTATTGGCTGGTGTATAGAATATAAGAGTAGGGAGGTTATGCTGGAACTATTTAAAACATTAGTTAGGCCACAACATGAGCATTGTGTGCAGTTTTGGTCATCTCATTACAGAAATGATTGCATTAGAGAAAGTACAGAGGAGATTTACAAAGATGAGCATCGGTGATGGAGGCAGTGCATGTTTGTAGATATGGGGCCAATCAAGTGGGCTGCTTTGTCCTGGGTGGTGTCAAGTTTTTTGAGCGTTGTTGCAGCTGCATCCATTCGGGGAAGTGAGGAATATTCATAGAACATAGAACATTACAGCGCAGTACAGGCCCTTCGGCCCTCGATGTTGCGCCGACCAGTGAAACCAATCTAAAGCCCATCTAACCTACACTATTCCAATATCATCCATATGTTTATCCAATAACCATTTGAATGCACTTAATGTTGACGAGTCCACGACTGCTGCAGGCAGGGCATTCCATGCCCTTACTACTCTCTGAGTAAAGAACCTACTTCTAACATCTGTCCTATATCTATCACCCCTCAATTTAAAGCTATGTCCCGTCGTGTTAGCCATCACCATCCGAGGAAAAAGGCTCTCACTATCCACCCGATCTAATCCTCTGATCATCTTGTAAGCCTCTATTAAGTCACCTCTTAACCTTCTTCTCTCTAACGAAAACAACCTCAAGCCCCTCAGCCTTTCCTCATACGATTTTCCCACCATACCGGGCAACATCCTGGTAAATCTCCTCTGCACCCTTTCCAACACTTCCACATCCTTCCTATAATGCAGCGACCAGAACTGTACGCAATACTCCAAGTGCGGCCGCACCAGAGTTTTGTACAGTTGCAACATGACCTCCTGGCTCCGAAACTCAATCCCTCTACCAATAAAAGCTAACACACCGTACGCCTTCTTAACAACCCAAGGATTCTCTGGGAGGCAAGAGAAGTGATTGCAGAGCCTCTGGCTCTGATCTTCAGGTCGTCGTTGGCCTCTGGTATAGTACCAGAAGATTGGAGGTTAGCGAATGTTGTCCCATTGTTTAAGAAGGGGAACAGAGACTTCCCCGGGAATTATAGACCGGTGAGTCTCACTTCTGTTGTCGGCAAGATGTTGGAAAAAATTATAAGGGATAGGATTTATAGTTATTTGGAGAGTAATGAATTGATAGGTGATAGTCAGCATGGTTTTGTGGCAGGTAGGTCGTGCCTTACTAACCTTATTGAGTTTTTTGAGAAAGTGACCAAGGAGGTGGATGGGGGCAAGGCAGTGGACGTGGTATATATGGATTTTAGTAAGGCGTTTGATAAGGTTCACCATGGTAGGCTTCTGCAGAAAATGCAGATGTATGGGATTGGGGGTGATCTAGGAAATTGGATCAGGAATTGGCTAGCGGATAGGAAACAGAGGGTGGTGGTTGATAGTAAATATTCATCATGGAGTGCGGTTACAAGTGGTGTACCTCAGGGATCTGTTTTGGGGCCACTGCTGTTTGTAATATTTATTAATGATCTGGATGAGGGTATAGTTGGGTGGATTAGCAAATTTGCTGATGACACCAAAGTCGGTGGTGTGGTAGACAGTGAGGAAGGGTGTCGTAGTTTGCAGGAAGACTTAGACAGGTTGCAAAGTTGGGCCGAGAGGTGGCGGATGGAGTTTAATGCGGAGAAGTGTGAGGTAATTCACTTTGGTAGGAATAACAGATGTGTTGAGTATAGGGCTAACGGGAGGACTTTGAATAGTGTGGAGGAGCAGAGGGATCTAGGTGTATGTGTGCATAGATCCCTGAAAGTTGGGAATCAAGTAGATAAGGTTGTTAAGAAGGCATATGGTGTCTTGGCGTTTATTGGTAGGGGGATTGAATTTAGGAGTCGTAGCGTTATGTTGCAACTGTACACAACTCTGGTGCGGCCGCACTTGGAGTACTGTGTGCAGTTCTGGTCCCCACATTACAGGAAGGATGTGGAGGCTTTGGAGAGGGTGCAGAGGAGGTTTACCAGGATGTTGCCTGGTATGGAGGGGAGATCCTATGAGGAGAGGCTGAGGGATTTGGGATTGTTTTCGCTGGAAAGGCGGCGGCTAAGAGGGGATCTTATTGAAACATATAAGATGATTAGAGGTTTAGATAGGGTGGATAGTGATAGCCTTTTTCCTCTGATGGAGAAATCCAGCACGAGGGGGCATGGCTTTAAATTGAGGGGGGGTAGTTATAGAACCGATGTCAGGGGTAGGTTCTTTACCCAGAGGGTGGTGAGGGATTGGAATGCCCTGCCAGCATCAGTTGTAAATGCGCCTAGTTTGGGGGCGTTTAAGAGATCCGTAGATAGGTTCATGGACGAAAAGAAATTGGTTTAGGTTGGAGGGTCACAGTTTTTTTTTTTAACTGGTCGGTGCAACATCGTGGGCCGAAGGGCCTGTTCTGCGCTGTAATGTTCTATGTTCTATGTTCTAGCAACCTGGGTGCCAACTTTCAGGGATCTATGCACATGGACACCCAGATCCCTCTGTTCATCCACACTACCAAGTATCTTACCATTAGCCCAGTACTCTGTAATCCTGTTACTCCTTCTAAAGTGAATCACCTCACACTTTTCCACATTAAACTCCATTTGCCACCTCTCAGCCCAGCTCTGCAGCTTATCTATGTCCCTCTGTAACCTGCCACTTCCCTCCGCACTGTCTACAACTCCACCGACATTAGTGTCATCCGCAAATTTACTAACCCATCCTTCTACGCCCTCATCCAGGTCATTAATAAAAAAGACAAACAGCAGTGGTCCCAAAACAGATCCTTGCGGTACACCACTAGTAACTGAACTCCAGGATGAATATTTCCCATCAACCACCACCCTCTCTTTTCTTACAGCTAGCCAATTCCTGATCCAAACCACTAAATCACCCTCAATCCCATGTGTCCATATTTTCTGCAAATGCTTATCATGGGGAACCTTATCAAACGCTTTTCTGAAATCCATATACACCACATCAACCGCTTTACCCTCATCCACCTCTTTGGTCACCTTCTCAAAGAACTCAATAAGGTTTGTGAGGCACGACCTACCCTTCACAGAACCGTGCTGACTATCCCTAATCAAATTATTCCTTTCGAGGTGATTATAAATCCTATCTCTTATAATCCTTTCCAATACTTTGCCCACAACAGAAGTAAGGCTCACCGGTCTATAATTACCAGGGTTGTCCCTACTCCCCTTTTTGAACAAGGGGACAACATTTGCTATTAGCACAGTGGTTAGCACTGCTGCTTCACAGCTCCAGGGTCCCGGGTTCGATTCCCGGCTCGGGTCACTGTCTGTGTGGAGTTTGCACATTCTCCTCGTGTCTGCGTGGGTTTCCTCCGGGTGCTCCGGTTTCCTCCCACAGTCCAAAAGATGTGCGGGTTAGGTTGATTGGCCAGGTTAGAAGTTGTCCCTTAGAGTCCTGGGATGCGTAGGTTCGAGGGATTAGCGGGTAAAATATGTGGGGGTAGGGCCTGGGTGGGATTGTGGTCGGTGCAGACTCGATGGGCCGAATGGCCTCCTTCTGCACTGTAGGGTTTCTATGTTCTATGTTCTTCTGGCACTGTTCCAGTAGACAATGACGACCCAAAGATCAGAGCCAATGGCTCTGCAATCTCCTCTCGAGCCTCCCAGAGAATCCTAGGATAAATCCCATCCGGCCCAGGGGAGTTATCTATTTTTATCCTTTCCAGAATTGCTAACACCTCCTCCTTATGAACCTCAATCCCATCCAGTCCAACAGCCTGCATCTCAGTACTCCCCTCGACACTGTCCCTCTCCAGTGTGAATACTGACGAAAAATATTCATTTAGTGCCTCTCCTATCTCTTCAGACTCCACGCACAACTTCCCACTCCTGTCCTTGACTTGCCCTAATCTTACCCTAGTCATTCTTTTACTCCTGACATACCTATAGAAAGCTTTAGGGTTTTCCTTGATCCTACCTGCCAAAGACATCTCATGTCCCCTCCTGGCTCTTCTTAACTCTTTCTTTAGGTCCTTCCTGGCTAACTTGTAACTCTCAAGCTCCCTAACTGAGCCTTCACGTCTCATCTTTACATAAGTCTCTTTCTTCCTCTTCACAAGAGATTCAACCTCCTTCGTAAACCACGGTTCCCTCACACGTCTGCTTCCTTCCTGCCTGACAGGTACATATTTATCAAGGGCGCGTAGTAGCTGTTCCTTGAACAAGTTCCACATTTCAATTGTGCCCATCCCCTGCAGTTTCCTTCCCCAACCTATGCCAGCTAAATCTCGCCTAATCGCATCATAATTTCCTTTCCCCCAGCTATAACTCTTGCCCTTTGGTATATACCTATCCTTTTCCATTGCTAAGGTAAACGTAATCAAATTGTGGTCACTGTCACCAAAGTGCTCACCTACCTCCAAATCTAACACCTGGCCTGGTTCATTCGGGCATTCGGCCTCTGATATTCGGGTAAGCGTTCTCCAAGGCGGCCTTCGCGACACACGACAGCGCAGTCGCTGAGCAGAAACTGATAGCCAAGTTCCGCACACACAAGGACGGCCTCAACCGGGATATTGGGTTTATGTCACACTATTTGTAACTCCCACAGTTGCGTGGACCTGCAGAGTTTCACTGGCTGTCTTGTCTGGAGACAATACACATCTTTTTAGCCTGTCTTGATGCTCTCTCCACTCCCATTGTTTTGTTTCTTAAAGACTGGATTAGTTGTAAGTATTTGCATTCCAACCATTATTCATGTAAATTGAGTCTGTGTCTTTATAAGTTCTGTTTGTGAACAGAATTCCCACTCACCTGAAGAAGGGGCTTAGAGCCTCGAAAGCTTGTGTGGCTTTTGCTACCAAATAAACCTGTTGGACTTTAACCTGGTGTTGTTAAACTTCTTACTGTGTTTACCCCAGTCCAACGCCGGCATCTCCGGCATAACACAGACTACGCTGAGAGACTTTGCCGTCGCACCTCTCTCACCCTCCTCAACCACCTCATACACCAACTCTACAGCAAACGCCGCAGCCTGGAAACCAAGATCGAATCCATGTTCTCAACTTGCGCTCAGGACGCAGACCAGCTGCGAAACTCTGCCAAGCAGACGAGACAAAGGAACTACACCATCTACATGCACACCAAGAACAGGAAACTTGAGAAACTCGGCATCACCACCAGCAGCAACCAAGCCTCCCCCGGTACCACAGTAGAAAACAGTACCACTGCAGGGAAGTCCATTGTCAACTTGTCCGACTACACACTTCAACCAGATGAAATTGAAGTTCTCAGCCGAGGGCTTAATTTTTGCCCCACCACCAAAATAGACCCCATCAGTCTCGCAGCAGACACAGAGGAATTCATCAGGCGAATGAGGCTGAGGGAGTTCTTCCACAAACCCCAAGAGGCCAACAACGAACACAATGAGACAGCCAATGAACCGGAACAGCCGACAGAGAGATCCGCAGTGCATCCGAAGAGGAAAGAGTCGAATTGGACTCCTCCGGAAGGCCGCTGCCCTCGACTTGACATGTATGCCCAAGCCGTCAGGAGGTGCGTCAACACCAAATTCATCAGCCGCACTCACAAGACAGCCCCGAACATCACCCAAGCACAACGTAACGCCATCCACGCTCTCAAGACCAACCGCAACATTGTCATCAAACCAGCAGACAAAGGAGGGGCCATCGTCGTACTGAACAGAACGGATTACTGCAAAGAAGTGTACCGACAACTCAACAACGAGGAACACTACAGACAGTTACCTGCAGATCCGACCAAAGAACACACCCGTCAACTCAACACTCTGATCAAGACCTTTGATCCGGACCTTCAGAACACCCTCCGTGCTCTCATCCCACGTACTCCCCGCGTTGGAGATCTCTACTGCCTCCCGAAGATACACAAGGCAAACACACCCGGCCGTCCCATCGTATCGGGCAATGGGACCCTGTGCGAGAACCTCTCCGGCTATGTCGAGGGCATCCTGAAACCCATTGTACAAAGAACCCCCAGCTTTTGTCGCGACACGACGGACTTCCTACAGAAACTCGGCACACATGGAGCAGTTGAACCAGGAGCGCTCCTCGTCACAATGGATGTCTCAGCACTCTACACCAGCATCCCCCATGACGATGGCATTGCTGCAACGGCCTCAGTGCTCAGCGCCAACAACTGCCAGTTTCCAGATGCAATTTTACATCTCATCCGCTTCATCCTGGACCACAATATCTTCACCTTCAACAACCAGTTCTTCATCCAGACACACGGAACAGCCATGGGGACCAAATTTGCACCTCAATATGCCAACATCTTCATGCACAGGTTCGAACAAGACTTCTTCACCGCACGGGACCTTCAACCGATGCTATACACTAGATACATCGATGACATTTTCTTCCTTTGGACTCATGGTGAACAATCACTGAAACAACTCTATGATGACATCAACAAGTTCCATCCCACCATCAGGCTCACCATAGACTACTCTCCGGAATCGGTTGCATTCTTGGACACGCGCATCTCCATTAAGGACGGTCACCTCAGCACCTCACTGTACCGCAAGCCCACGGATAACCTCACGATGCTCCACTTCTCCAGCTTCCACCCTAAACACGTTAAAGAAGCCATCCCCTACGGACAAGCCCTCCGAATACACAGGATCTGCTTGGATGAGGAGGATCGCAACAGACACCTCCAGACGCTGAAAGATGCCCTCATAAGAACAGGATATGGCGCTCGACTCATTGATCAACAGTTCCAACGCGCCACAGCGAAAAACCGCACCGATCTCCTCAGAAGACAAACACGGGACACAGTGGACAGAGTACCCTTCGTTGTCCAGTACTTCCCCGGAGCGGAGAAGCTACGGCATCTCCTCCGGAGCCTTCAACATGTCATTGATGAAGACGAACATCTCGCCAAGGCCATCCCCACACCCCCACTTCTTGCCTTCAAACAACTGCACAACCTCAAACAGACCATTGTCCACAGCAAACTACCCAGCCTTCAGGAGAACAGTGACCAAGACACCACACAACCCTGCCACAGCAACCTCTGCAAGACGTGCCGGATCATCGACACAGATGCCATCATCTCACGTGAGAACACCATCCACCAGGTACACGGTACATACTCTTGCAACTCGGCCAACGTTGTCTACCTGATACGCTGCAAGAAAGGATGTCCCGAGGCATGGTACATTGGGGAAACTATGCAGACGCTGCAACAACGGATGAATGAACACCGCTCGACAATCACCAGGCAAGACTGTTCTCTTCCTGTTGGGGAGCACTTCAGCGGTCACGGGCATTCGGCCTCTGATATTCGGGTAAGCGTTCTCCAAGGCGGCCTTCGCGACACACGACAGCGCAGAGTCGCTGAGCAGAAACTGATAGCCAAGTTCCGCACACACAAGCACGGCCTCAACCGGGATATTGGGTTTATGTCACACTATTTGTAACTCCCACAGTTGCGTGGACCTGCAGAGTTTCACTGGCTGTCTTGTCTGGAGACAATACACATCTTTTTAGCCTGTCTTGATGCTCTCTCCACTCCCATTGTTTTGTTTCTTAAAGACTGGATTAGTTGTAAGTATTCGCATTCCAACCATTATTCATGTAAATTGAGTCTGTGTCTTTATAAGTTCTGTTTGTGAACAGAATTCCCACTCACCTGAAGAAGGGGCTTAGAGCCTCGAAAACTTGTGTGGCTTTTGCTACCAAATAAACCTGTTGGACTTTAACCTGGTGTTGTTAAACTTCTTACTGTGTTTACCCCAGTCCAACGCCGGCATCTCCACATCCTGGTTCATTACCCAGTACCAAATCCAATGTGGCCTCGCCTCTTGTTGGTCTATCTACATACTGCGTCAGGAAGCCTTCCTGCACACATTGGACAAAAACTGACCCCTCCAAAGTACTCAAACTGTAGCTTTTCCAGTCAATATTTGTAAAGTTAAAGTCCCCCAGTACAACTACCCTGTTACTTTCGCTCCTATGCAGAATCACCTTTGCAATCTTTTCCTCTACATCTCTGGAACTTTTCGGAGGTCTATAAAAAACTCCCAACAGGGTGACCTCTCCTTTCCTGTTTCTAACCTCAGCCCAAACTACCTCAGTAGACGAGTCCTCATCAAAAGTCCTTTCTGCCACTGTAATACTATCCTTGACTAACAATGCCACACCTCCCCCTCTTTTACCACCTTCCCTGCACTTACTGAAACATCTAAATCCTGGAACCTGCAACAACCATTCCTGTCCCTGCTCTATCCATGTCTCCGAGATGGCCACAACATCGAAATCCCAGGTACCAACCCATGCTGCAAGTTCACCCACCTTATTCCGGATGCTCCTGGCGTTGAAGTATACACACTTCAAACCACCTTCTTGCCTGCGTTTAAACCCTCCCGAAGAGCATTAGCAAATTTCCCCCCCAAGATATTGGTACCCCTCTGATTCAGGTGCAGACTATCCTGTTTGTAGAGGTCCTACCTACCCCAGAAAGAGCCCCAATTGTCTAGGTATCTGAAACCTTCCCTCCTGCACCATCCCTGTAACCACGTGTTCAACTGCTCTCTTTCCCTATTCCTCTCCTCACTATCACGTGGCACGGGTAACAAACCAGAGATAACAACTCTGTTTGTTCTAGCCCTAAGCTTCCACCCTAACTCCCTGAATTTCTGCCTTACATCCCCACCCCTTTTCCATCACTCTCCTGACTTGTGCTTTGTAGATGGGAGGTAGATGGCCTCATGATACTATTGCTGGACTATTAATTCAGAAACTCAGCCAATGTTCGAGGGACCTGGTTCAAATTTCGCCACGGCAGCTAATAGAATTTGAATTCAATGAAAGAAAATCTGGAATTAAGAATCTACTGATGACCATGAAACAATTGTCAATTGTCAGAAAAACCCATCTCATTCACTAATGTCCCTTAAGGAAGGAAATCTGCCGTCCCTGCCTGGTCTGGCCTTCATGTGACTCCAGAGCCACAGCAATGTGGTTGACTCTCAACTGCCCTCCAAGGGCAACTAGGGATGGGTAATAAGTGACACCCATGTCCCATGAATGAATAAAAAAAGATGGTGGACAGGCTTTGGGCAGTCAGGAGGTGAGTTACTTGCCATAGTATTCCTAGCCTCTGACCTGCTCTTGTCTGTGTATATGTGGCGAGTTCAGTTGAGTTTCTGGTCGATGGTAACCCCAAGGATGTTGACAGTGGGGGATTCAGCGATGGTAATACCATTGAAAGTCAAGGAGCAGTGAGAGAATCTCTTGGTCATTGCCTGGCATTTGTGTGGCGCGAATGTTACTTGCCACTTGTCAGCCCAAGCCTGGATATTGTCCAAATCTTGTTGCATTTGAACATGGGCTGCTTCATAGAAATCATAGAAATCATAGAAACTCTACAGTGCAGAAGGAGGCCATTCGGCCCATCGAGTCTGCACCGACCACAATCCCACCCAGGCCCTACCCCTACATATTTACCCGCTAATCCCTCTAACCTACACATCTCAGGGCTCTAAGGGGCAATTTTTAACCTGGCCAATCAACCTAACCCGCACATCTTTGGACTGTGGGAGGAAACCAGAGTACCCGGAGGAAACCCACGCAGACACGAGGAGAATGTGCAAACTCCACACAGACAGTGACCCAAGCCGGGAATCGAACCCAGGTCCCTGGAGCTGTGAAGCAGCAGTGCTAACCACTGTGCTACCGTGCCGCCCCAAAGCAGCTGAAGATGGTGGGGAGTCCTGGAAGCTACAAATGTCCGAGATGACCACATGTGCAGGAAGTACTCCTCTGCGTTCTGGAGCTTCAGCAGCGGCTGGAGACACTGTGGTGCATCAGCGAGGCTGAGAGTTACGAGGCTAGCATGTTTAGAGAGGTGCTCACACCACAGCTCAAGGGATTAGAGGAAAGGAGGGAATGCGTGACCACCAGACAGTCCAGAAAGAACAGGCAAGTAGGCTGGAACATTGGGCGGAGAAATGGCAGATGGAATTTAATCCAGATAAATGCAAAGTGAAGCATTTCGGTAGCTCTAATGTAAGGGGGAGCTATACAATAATGGCAGAACCATCAGGAGTATAGACACACAGAGGGACCTGGGTGTACAAGTCCACAGATCCTTAAAGGTGGCAGCACAGGTGGAGAGGGTGGTCAAGAAGGCATATGGCATGCTTGCCTTTATTGGACGGGGCATCGAATATAAAATTTGGCATATGATGTTGCAGCTGTATAGAACGTTGGTTAGGCCGCATTTGGAATACTGCATCCAGTTCTGGTCGCCACACTACCAGAAGGACATGGAGGCTTTGGAGAGAGTACAGAAAAGGTTTACCAGGATGTTGCCTGGTATGGAGGGTCTTAGCTATGAGGAGAGATTGGGTAAACTGGGGTTGTTCTCCCTGGAAAGACGGAGGATGAGGGGCGACCTAATAGAGGTGTATAAAATTATGAAGAGCACAGACAGGGTGAACAGTGGGAAGCTTTTTCCCAGGTCGGAGGTGACGAACACAAGGGGTCACGGGTTCAAGGTGAGGGGGGCAAGGTTCAACACAGATATCAGGGGGATGTATTTTACACAGAGGGTGGTGGGGGCCTGGAATGCACTGCCAAGCAAGGTGATTGAGGCGGACACGCTGGGATCGTTTAAGACTTATCTAGATAGCCACATGAACAGACTGGGAATAGAGGGATACAAACGAATGGTCTAGTTGGGCACATGAGCGGCGCAGGCTTGGAGGGCCGAAGGGCCTGTTCCTGTGCTGTATTGTTCTTTGTTCTAGTATATGAGTACCCTAAAGCCCCACTTGCTAACCGGTATTCCGGAAGCTGATGAGGGCGCTGGTACCTCAGAGGAGTGCAGTCAGATCTAAGCTTCTGGCACTACAAGGAGCTTGACTGTACAGGGTGAAAGGAAGAAGAAAGGAAGAGCAATAGTGATAGGGGATTCATTAGTCAGGGGAGCAGACAGGCACTTTTGCAACTGAAGATGAGACTCCAGGGTGGTGTGTTGCCTCCTGATGCCAGAGTCAGGGCATCCTGAAAGGGGAGGGTGATCAGTTAGAGGATGTGGTATATATTAGTCCCAATGGTATCGGAAAGTGAGGAGGAATGAGGTCTTGCATCAAGAATTCAGGGAGTGAGGCAGCAGATTAAAAAGCAAAAATGGTTGTAATGTCTAGATTACTCTCAGTGCCACATGCTAGTAAGTAAAGAAGTAGGAAAATAGGCCAGATGAATGCATGGCTCATGGGTTGGTGCAGGAGGGAAGGTTTTAGATTCCTGGATCACTGGGACTGTTTCTGGAGAAAGTGGGACATGTACAAATGGAATGGTTTACACCTAAACCACATTAGGGCCAACATCCTTGCAGGTTGGTTTGCTAGTGCTGTTGGGAGGAAGTTAAACTACTCTGACATGGGGAGGGGCCACAGAATATTGGTAAAATAGAGGCACATCATGCAACCATAAAGCCAGTCAGTCAGAGTGAGTTCAGCTATGTTGAGTGTCCAGAGAGTAAGTAAGGCAAGGCTGGATGGTCTTTACTTTAATATTAGGAGTGTGATAGGGTAAGACTGATGAGTTAAAAGTGTGGATTGATACATGGAAGTGTGATATTTTTGCCATCACAGAATCATGGTCGAGGAAAGGGCAGGACTGACAACTCAACATTCCAGGCTATAGGATATTTAAACGAGATAGAGAAGGGGGTAAAAGGGAGGTGATTTAGCAGTGTTAATTAAGGAACCAATTACTACAATAAGGAGAGATTATGGGTGGGATTTTATGACTTCGTTCGAGCGAGACTGGGAATTCCCACCTGAGATCAACAGATATTTCCGTTGTCTGCCCTTCGCCCGCTCTGATTCTGTGGCAGGCGAGGTGGTAGAATTCCGGCGGAAATCTTGGAAGGCTTTGTGGGTAGAACGTAGGAATGTTAACGGGGCAGGCACATTACTGACAGTGTATTATAGGGCCCGAAAGTGTCAGTGGTGAATAGAGGAGCAAATATGTAGATAGTTCACAGTGGTAAGCCACGGTGACCGGATCTCCAGCACTGAGTCCGTCTCTGTGGCTCAGAAGGGAAGGGGGGAGAGCAGGAGAGCAATAGTTATTGGGGACTCGATGGTTAGAGGGACAGATAGGAGCTTCTGTAGCAGCGAAAGAGACTCACGGATGGTATGTTGCCTCCCGGGTGCCAGGGTCCGTGACGTCTCGGACCGTGTTTTCAGGATCCTTAAGGGGGAGGGGGAACAGTCACAAGTCGTGGTACACATCGGTACCAACGACATAGGTAAGAGAAGGGACGGGGATTTAAAACAGGAATTTAGGGAGCTAGGGTGGAAGCTGAGAGCCAAGACAAACCATGTTGTCATCTCTGGTTTGTTGCCGGTGCCACGTGCTAGCGAGTTGAGGAACAGGGAGAGAGTGCAGATAAACATGTGGCTGCAGGGATGGTGTAGGAGGGAGGGTTTCAGTTACATGGATAATTGGAACACATTCTGGGGAAGGTGGGACCTGTACAAACAGGACGGTTTGCACCTGAACCAGAGGGGCACCAATATCCTGGGAGGGAAATTTGCTACGGCTCTTTGGGGGGGTTTAAATTAATTTGTCAGGGGGATGGGAAAACGAGCTGTCGTCCAGAAGCCAGTGTTGAGTGTAGTGAGGTACTGAGGAGGGTATCAAGGTCGCAGGAGTGTACTGGCAGACAGGAAGGTGGGTTGAAGTGTGTCTACTTCAATGCAAGGAGCATCCAGAATAAGGTAGGTGAACTTGGAGCGTGGATCGGTACTTGGGACTACAATGTTGTGGCCATTACGGAGACATGGTTAGAACAGGGACAGGAATGGTTGTTGGAAGTTCCGGGGCATAGATGTTTCAGTAAGAGTAGGGAAGTTGGTAAAAGAGGTGGAGGAGTAGCATTGTTAATCGAGGATAGTTTAATGGCTGCAGAAAGGCAGTTCGAGGGGGATCTGCCGACTGAGGTAATATGGGCTGAAGTTAGAAATAGGGAAGGAGCGGTCACGTTGTTAGGAGTTTACTATAGGCCCCCAAATAGTAATAGAGATGTGGAGGAAGAAATTGCAAAGCAGATTATGGATAGGTGTGGAGGTCACAGGGTAGTTGTCATGGGTGACTTTAACTTTCCAAATATTGATTGGAACCTTTATAGGTCGAATAGTTCGGATGGGGCAGTTTTTGTACAGTGTGTGCAGGAGGGTTTCCTGACACAACATGTGGATAGGCCGACAAGAGGTGGGGCCACATTGGACTTGGTACTGGGTAATGAATTGGGCCAAGTGTTAGATTTGTTGTGGGAGAGCACTTTGGTGTCTTTCATTATTGCAATGGAGAGGGATAGGGCCATACGGCAGGGTAAGGTTTATAATTGGGGGAGGGGTAATTATGATGCGATTAGGCAAGAATTAGGGAACATAAGATGGTAACAGAAACTGTCAGGGAAAGGCACAATTGAAAAGTGGAGCTTGTTCAAGGAACAAATACTGCGTGTCCTTGATGAGTTATGTCCCTGTCAGGCAGGGAGGAAATGACCGTGGTTCACAAAAGAGGTTGAATGTCTTGTCAAGAGGAAAAAGGAAGTGTATGTAAGGATGAGAAAACAAGGTTCAGTTGGGTCGCTTGAGAGTTACAAGGTAGCAAGGAATGAGCTAAGAAAAGGGCTTAGGAGAGCTAGGAGGGGGCATGAGAAGTCCTTGGCAGGTCGGATCAAGGGAAACCCCAAGGCTTTTTACTCTTATGTGAGGAATAAAAGAATGACCAGGGTGAGGTTGGGGCCGGTCAAGGACAGTAGTGGGAACTTGTGCATGGAGTCAGATGAATTAATACTTTTCTTCAGTGTTCACCAAGGAGAGGGGCCATGTTTTTAGGGATGAGAGTGTGATACAGGCTGATAGGCTGGAGGAGGTGGATGTTCTGAGGGAAGATGTATTAGCAATTTTGACAAACCTAAGTCCCCTGGGCCAGATGGGATATATCCTAGGATTCTTTGGGAGGCAAGGGATGTGACTGCAGAGCCTTTGGCTTTGATCTTTGGGTCCTCACTGTCCACAGGGATAGTCATGATGTGGAGATGCCGGCGTTGGACTGGGGTAAGAACAGTAAGAAGTCTCACAACACCAGGTTAAAGTCCAACAGGTTTATTTGGTAGCAAATACCATAAGCTTTCGGAGCACTGCTCCTTCGTCAGATGGAGTGGATATCTGCTCTCAAACAGTGCACAGACACAGAAATCAAGTTACAGAATACTAATTAGAATGCGAATCTCTACAGCCAGCCAGGTCTTAAAGGTACAGACAATGTGGGTGGAGGGAGCATTCAACACAGGTTAAAGAGATGTGTATTGTCTCCACACAGAACAGCTAGTGAGATTCTGCAAGACCAGGGGGAAAGCTGTGGGGGTTACTGATAATGTGACATAAATCCAACATCCCGGTTTAGGCCGTCCTCATATGTGCGGAACTTGGCTATCAGTTTCTGCTCAGCGACTCTGCGCTGTCGTGTGTCGTGAAGGCCGCCTTGGAGAACGCTTACCTGAAGATCCAAGGCTGAATGAATGCCTGTGACTGCTGAAGTGCTCCCCCACTGATTTCCCCCTGATCTTGCAGAATCTCACTAGCTGTTCTGTCTGGAGACAATACACATCTCTTTAACCTGTGTTGAATGCTCCCTCCACCCACATTGTCTGTACCTTTAAGACCTGGCTGGCTGTAGAGATTCGCATTCTAATTAGTATTCTGTAACTTGATTTCTGTGTCTGTGCACTGTTTGAGAGCAGATATCCACTCCATCTGACGAAGGAGCAGTGCTCCGAAAGCTTATGGTATTTGCAACCAAATAAACCTGTTGGACTTTAACCTGGTGTTGTGAGACTTCTTACTATCTCATAGAAGACAGAGGGTGGTGGTGGATGGCAAATTTTCAGACTGGAGACCAGTTACCAGCTGTGTCCACAGGGATCAGTGCTGGGTCCTCTGCTATTTGTGATTTTTATCAATGACTTGGAGGACGGGGCTGAAGGGTGGGTCAGTAAATTTGCTGATGACACCAAGATTGGTGGAGTCGTGGATGAGGTGGAGGGCTGTTGTAGGCTGCAAAGCGACATTGATAGGATGCAGAGCTGGGCCGAAAAATGGCAGATGGAGTTTAACACTGATAAGTGCGAGGTGAATCATTTTGGTAGGACAAATTTGAATGCGGATTACAGGGTCAACGGCAGGGCTCTGAGGAATGTGGAGGAACAGAGAGATCTTGGGTTTCATATCCACAGATCTCTGAAGATTGCCACTCAAGTGGATAGAGCCGTGGGGTTATGCTGCAACTGTACAGAACCTTGGTGAGACCACATTTGGAATATTGTGTGCAGTTCTGGTCACCTCACTATAAAAAGGATGTGGAAGCATTGTGCAGAGATTTACCAGGATGCTGCCTGGATTGGAGGGTAGGTCTTATGAGGAAAGGTTGAGGGTGCTAGGGCTTTTCTCTTCAGAGCGGAGGAGGATGAGAGGTGACTTAATAGAGGTTTATAAGATGATGAGGGGGATAGATAGAGTGGATGGTCAGAGACTATTTCCTCGGGTGAATGTAGCTGTACTAGGGGGCATAACTATAAGGTTCATGGTGGGAGATATAGGAGGGATGTCCGAGGTAGGTTCTTTCCTCAAAGAGTGGTTGGGGTGTGGAATGGACTGCCTGCTGTGATAGTGGAGTCGGACACTTTAGGAACTTTCAAGCGGTTATTGGATAGGCAGATGGAGCACACCAGAATGATAGGGAGTGGGATAGCTTGTTCTTGGTTTCGGACAAAGCTCGGCACAACATCGAGGGCCAAAGGGCCTGTATTGTGCTGCACTGTTCTATGTTCTAGGTGCGTAAGAGTAATAATTGGGGATTTCAATTTCCCAACATAAATTGCGATAGTCATAGTGTTAAGGGTTTATAGAGAGGATGGATTTCCTGAAATATATCCAGGAAAGATTCTTGTATCAACATGTGGCAGGCCCAATAAAGGATGGCGCAGTGCTGGATCTGGTTCTGCAAACAAAGTCGGACAAGTGTTCAATGAGGCAGTATAGGGAGCACTTTAGCAATAGTGACCACAACATGCTAGTTCAAATTTATAAGGCACAAGGAGAAAGATAGCTTGCAAAAGATGGCTTTGGATTGAGAAAAGGCAGATTTTATTAAAACAAGGCAGAATCTGGCCAACACTGGTATTCCTCTTAGAGTGAAGGGCAAGGCTGGTAGAAGTAGGGAACCCTAGATGACTCGGGATATTGAGGGCCTGGTCAAGAAGGAGGAGGCACATGACATGCATAGGCAACTGGGATCAAGCGAATCTCTTGAAGAGTATAGGGGGTGCAGGAGTAGAGTTAAGAGAGAAATCAGGAGGGCAAAAAGGGGACATGAGGTTGCTTTGGCAGATAAGGCAAAGGAGATTCCAAAGAGCTTCTGCAAATACATAAAGGCCAAAAGAGTAACTAGGGAGAGAGTAGGGCCTCTTAAGGATCAACAAGGTCATCTTTGTGCAGATCCACAAGAGATGGATGAGATCCTAAATGAATACTTCTCATCAGTATTTACTGTTGAGAAAAGCATGAATGTTAGGGAACTTGGGGAAATAAATAGTGATGTCTTGAGGGGTGTACATATTACAGAGAAGGAGGTGCTGGAAGTCTTAAAGCGCATCAAAGTAGATAAATACCTGGGACCTGACGTAGTGTATCCCAGGACATTGTGGGAGGCTAGGGAGGAAATTGCAGGTCCCCTGGCAGAGATATTTGAATCATCGATAGTTACAGGTGAGGTGTGTGAAGATTGGAGGGTGGCAAATGTTGTGCCTTTGTTTAAAAAGGGCTGCAGGGAAAAGCCTGGGAACTACAGGCCAGTGAGCCTCACATCTGTGGTGGGTAAGTTGTTGGAAGGTATTTTAAGAGACAGGATCTACAGGCATTTAGAGACACAAGTACTGATTAGGGACAATCAGCATGGCTTTGTGAGTGGAAAATCATGTCTCACAAATTTGATTGAGTTTTTGAAGGGGTGACCAAGAAGATAGATGAGGGCAGTGCAGTTGATGTTGTCTACATGGACTTTTGCAAGGCCTTTGACAAGGTAGCGCATGGTAGGTTGTTGCATAAGGTTAAATATCACGGGATCCAGGGGTGAGGTAGTTAAAGGATACAAAATTGGCTTGATGACAAAAGGTGGTTGCAGAGAGTTGTTTTTCAAACTGGAGACCTGTGGCCAGCGGTGCGCCTCAGGGATCGGTGTGCCTCAGGGATCAGTGCTGGGTCGTCTGTTATTTGTCATTTATATTAATGATTTGGGTGAGAATATAGGAGGCATGGTTAGTAAGTTTGCAGATGATACCAAGATTGATGGCATAGTGGACAGTGAAGAAGGTTATCTCGGATTGCAACGGGATCTTGATCAATTGGGCCAGTGGGCTGACGAATGGCAGATGGAGTTTAATTTAGATAAATGCGAGGTGATGCATTTTGGTAGATTGAACCAGGGCAGGACTTACTCAGTTAATGGTAGAGCGTTGGGGAAAGTTACAGCAGGTGATTCACCTGACAAAGGAGCAGCGCTCCGAAAGATAGTGGCTTGTGCTACCAAATAAACCTGTTGGACTTTAACCTGGTGTTTTGAGACTTCTTACTGTGTTTACCCCAGTCCAACGCCGACATCTCCACATCATGGAATATAGGAACTGCAGGAGGGAGCTTAAGAAAGCAATTAGAAGAACAAAATTGGGGCATGAAAAAGGACTTGTGAACAGAATTAGGGGGAATCATAAGGTATTTTCTAAACACATTAAGACGAAGAGGTTAACCAGGGAAAGAATAAGACCCATTAGAGACCAAGGGGGCAATCTTTGTGTGGAGCCGCAGGATATTGGAAGGATGTTAAATGAATACTTTCTTTCAGTCTTCACTCAGGAAAAGGAGAACATAGGTACAGAATTCAGGAAAAGGAACTGTGAGAAACCTGCACAGTTTGACATAGGAAATGGGAATGTATTGAGGTTTTGATTGGTTTAAAAATGGACAAATCTCAGGGGAATTGCATCCCAAACTGCTATGGGAACAAAGCAGGAAATTGCAGGGGCTCTGACACAAATTTTTAATTGCTCTCTGGCCACGGGGAAGCCATGATGTGAAGATGCCGGCGTTGGACTGGGGTAAACACAGTACGAAGTCTAACAACACCAGGTTAAAGTCCAACAGGTTTATTTGGTAACAAATGCCAGTTGGACTTTAACCTGGTGTTGTTAAGACTTCTTACACGGGGGAAGTACCAGAGAATTTAACAATAAATAAGGTGGTTCTACGTTTCAAGAAGGATGGTAGAGATGAACCAGGAAATTACGGACCGACGAGTCTCACGTCTACGGTAGGGAAACTATTGGAGAAATGTCTGATGGAGAGTATTAATATCCGCTGATAAGGCATAGGTTAATTAGATATCGTCAGTGTGACTTTGTCGGAGGGAAGTCATGCCTAACAAATTTGCTAGAATTTTTCGAAACGTGATTGAATGTGTTGACGAGGGAAGTTCAGTTGATGCAGTTGATTTTAGCAATGCCTTTGACAAGGTCCCACATGAGAGACTGACTGAGAAGGTTAAAGAACATGGAATTTAGGAAAATTTGGCGGGATGGATCAGAAACTGGCTTAGTTAAAGGAGGAAGTTTAACAACACCAGGCTAAAGTCCAACAGGTTTATTTGGTAGCAAAAGCCACACAAGCTTTCGGAGCCCCAAGCCCCTTCTTCAGGTGAGTGGGAATTCTGTTCACAAACAGGGCATATAAAGACACAAACTCAATTTACATGAATAATGGTTGGAATGCGAATACTTACAGCTAATCAAGTCTTTAAGATACAAACAATGTGAGTGGAGAGAGCATCAAGACAGGTTAAAGAGATGTGTATTGTCTCCAGACAGGACAGCCAGTGAAACTCTGCAGGTCCAGGCAGGCTGTGGGGATTACAAATAGTGTGACATGAACCCAATATCCCGGTTGAGGCCGTCCTCATGTGTGCGGAGCTTGGCTATCAGTTTCTGCTCAGCGACTCTGCGCCGTCGTGTGTCGTGAAGGCCGCCTTGGAGAACGCTTACCCGAATATCAGAGGCCGAATATTACCCGAATATCAGAGGTCACGGGCATTCGGCCTCTGATATTCGGGTAAGCGTTCTCCAAGGCGGCCTTCACGACACACGACGGCGCAGAGTCGCTGAGCAGAAACTGATAGCCAAGCTCCGCACACATGAGGACGGCCTCAACCGGGATATTGGGTTCATGTCACACTATTTGTAATCCCCACAGCCTGCCCGGACCTGCAGAGTTTCACTGGCTTTCCTGTCTGGAGACAATACACATCTCTTTAACCTGTCTTGATGCTCTCTCCACTCACATTGTTTGTATCTTAAAGACTTGATTAGCTGTAAGTATTCGCATTCCAACCATTATTCATGTAAATTGAGTTTGTGTCTTTATATGCCCTGTTTGTGAACAGAATTCCCACTCACCTGAAGAAGGGGCTTGGGGCTCCGAAAGCTTGTGTGGCTTTTGCTACCAAATAAACCTGTTGGACTTTAACCTGGTGTTGTTAAACTTCTTACTGTGTTTACCCCAGTCCAACGCCGGCATCTCCACATCTTAGTTAAAGGATTCAATGGATAGTGGTAACAGGCTGTTCGAGTGACTGGATGCCAGTGTCCAGCAGTGTACCACAAGGATCAGTCCTTGAACCCTTATTGTTTGTTCTATACATAAATGATACCGTTGAAAATATGCAACAAAACATTTGACAAGGTTTTTGACAAACAATTGGGGCGGCACGGTAGCACAGTGGTTAGCACTGCTGCTTCACAGCTCCAGGGTCCTGGGTTCGATTCCCGGCTCGGGTCACTGTCTGTGTGGAGTTTGCACATTCTCCTCGTGTCTGCGTGGGTTTTCTCCGGGTGCTCCGGTTTCCTCCCACAATCCAAAGATGTGCGGGTTAGGTTGATTGGCCAGGTTAAAAATTGCCCCTTAGATTCCTGGGGTGCGTAGGTTGGAGGGATTAGCGGGTAAAATATGTGGGGGTAGGGCCTGGGTGGGATTGTGGTCGGTGCAGACTCGATGGGCCGAATGGCCTCCTTCTGCACTGTAGGGATTCTATGATTCTAAGGTCCCACATGGGAGACTGTTTGAGAAGGTCAAAGCACATAGAATTCAGGGAAATTTGCTGGGATGGATCAGAAACTGGCTTAGCAATAGGACACAAACAGTAGTAATAGAAGGCTGTTTGAGTGACGGAAGGCTGGTGTCCTGTGGTGTACCACAGGATCAGTACTGGGATCCTTATTGTTTGTTACATATCTAAATGATATCGATGAAAATGTGGCGGGAATGTTAAGAAAGTTTGCAGATGACATTATGGTTGGTGATAGTGAGATAATAATTAATAATGAAGAAGATGGTCATACGTTACAGGAAGATATCGATGGGTTGGTCAGATAGGCAGAGTAGTGGCAGATGGTATTTGACCCTGATAAGGAAGCAATATCAGGACATTTAGAAAGTTGTTGTTGTCTACATGGACTTTAGCAAGGCCTTTGACAAGGTATCACATGGTAGGTTGTTGCATAAAGTTAAATCTCACGGGATTTAGGGTGAGGTATCTAAATGGATACAAAATTGGCTTCTTGACAGAAACCAAAGGGTGGTTGTAGAGAGTTGTTTTTCAAACTGGAGACCTGTGACCAGCGGTGTGCCTCAGGGATCAGTGCTGGGCCCACTGTTATTTGTCATTTATATTAATGATTTGGATGAGAATATAGCGGGCATGGTTAGTAAGTTTGCAGATGACACCAAGATTGGTGGCATACTGGACAGTGAAGAAAGTTATCTCCAATTGCAATGGGATCTTGATCAATTGGGCCAGTGGGCTGACGAATGGCAGATGGAGTTTAATTTAGACAAATGCGAGGTGATGCATTTTGGTAGATTGAACCAGGGCAGGACTTACTCAGTTAATGGTAGGGCGTTGGGGAGAATTACAGAACAAAGAGATCTAGGGGTACATGTTCATAGCTCCTTGAAAGTGGAGTCACAGGTGGACAGAGTGGTGAAGAAGGCATTCGACATTCTTGGTTTCATCGGTCAGAACATTGAATACAGGAGTTGGGACGTCTTGTTGAAGTTGTACAAGACATTGGTATGGCCACACTTGGAATACTGTGTACAATTCTGGTCACCCTATTATAGAAAGTATATTATTATACTAGAAAGAGTGCAGAAAAGATTTACTAGGATGCTACCGGGACTTGATGGATTGAGTTATAAGGAGAGGCTGAATTGACTGGGACTTTTTTCTCTGGAGCGTAGGAGGCTGAGAGGTGACCTTATAGAGGTCTATAAAATAATGAGGGGCATATCTTTTTCCAAAGGTAGGGGAGTCTAAAACTAGAGGGCATAGGTTTAAGGTGAGAGGGGAGAGATACAAAAATGTCCAGAGGGGCAATTTCTTCACACAGAGGGTGGTGAGTATCTGGAACAAGCTTCCAGAGGTAGTAGTAGAGGCGGGTAAATTTTATCTTTTAAAAAGCATTTAGATAGTTACATGGGTACGATGTGTATAGAGGGATATGGGCCAAATGTGGGCAATTGGGATTAGCTTAGGGGTTTTAAAACAAAGGGCGGCATGGACAAGTTGGACCGAAGGGCCTGTTTCCATGCTGTAAACCTCTATGACTCTATGATTCTATAAAGTCAAGACACTATCCATCAGAGTCAGCATGGTTTTATGAAAGGCAAATCAAATTTGGCTAACTTGGTAGAGTTCTTCGAGGACGTAACAAACAAAGTGGATAATGGGGATCCTGTAGATGTAGTATATCTGGACTTCCGGAAAGCGTTTGATAAGGTGCCGCACAAAAGGTTAATTCACAAGGTTAGATCACATGGGATTAGGGGTAATTTATTAGCTTCGAGAGGCAACTGGCTGATGGACAGAAGACAGAGAGTCGGGATGAATGGTTTTTCTTCTGGATGGCAAGTAGTAACTAGTGGGGTGCCACAGGGTTCAGTCCTTGGGCCCCAGCTATTTGCAATCTATATTAATGACTTGGATACAGGGATAGAAGACTCTATTGCCAAATTTGCAGATGACACAGAAATAGGCAGAACAGTACGTTGCAATGAGGAAATAAGAACTTTACAAATAGATATTGATAGGTTAGGAGAGTGGGCCAAAATGTGGCAGATGGAGTTTAACGTGAATAAGTGTGAGGTCATGCATTTTGGTCGGAAAAATGTGAAGGCGGCTTATTATTTAAATGGGGCGAGACTTCGGGGTGCTCTGGTGCAGAGGGATCTGGGTGTCCTCGTTCATGAGTCACAGAAAACTAGCATGCCGGTAAAGCAGATAATTAAGAAAGTGAATGGAATGTTGGCACTTATAGCTAAAGGAGTAGAATATAAAGGTAAGGAAGTATTGTTGCATTGGTGAGGCTACACCTGGACTATTGTC